>NC_041391.1:293561537-293564644 GCF_002162155.2 Triticum dicoccoides | reverse complement strand
GGCGTGGAGATGGGCAGAGATACGAGGTGTGCTCTGAAGCTAACAGCGACTGGACGAGGTGGTGCGTTTTTTTCCTGTTCCCCCTCATGCTTGATTCGCAGCTGTTGAGCTTAAGCTGCTTCTTGTCATATTTTGGCTGTAGAGCCGAGTTATAGGTCATTGGGAAGATCAATATCAATAGTTAAGTGTCTGATGTGTGCTGGTTGGGGTACATTTCTGGAGTTGGAAAATGTCGAGGCATAAGCAGCACACTGTTTGAGGCATGTCACTCCTAGGTGAAGCAGAGTATAATGGTTCAGATTGTTCGATTTAGATTTTTGAGTGGCACAAACATCGGGTCCCCTCCATCGTTTGCTATGAATAGCTATCAGGGGAGTATGCATGTACCATATGGGAGTGTGTGGAACGTTTTTTTCTGGGATTCTAGGATTACTGAGACCGATGATCTGATGGGGCTAAAAAATGGTTGTTTGTGGATTTAGCACGCTGCAAGGAAAGAATAAATTAACCTAAGTATGGTTGTGGAAGTTGGATTATGTAATTATAGCTGGTATCAGATGTAGACCGAAGAAATGCAATTGCAGCTAATAATTAACTATGTATATGCGAGTTTAACCGCGGCGTTTGATCTTTAGGCAAGAGGAAACCAAAGCATTAGCTGTTTTTTTTAATCTTGTGTTAGTAAGTGTGCTAACTCATAAGATTTTTTTGGTTCATATGGATCTATAGTTGTATTTTCTCGTGCTCTAGCAGGAAAAGATCTCTAATTGCTAAGTGTGTTTTGTTGTAACACACTGGTACATGGTGAGGCTTGGGAAAGCACCTGATAAGAGGGAGATGAACCCTGACAGGAAAACAACACTTGAGTTGTCTGTCCGTGCTTATGCTGAAAATGGTGAAGGGCATGTCATCAATGCAAAAATTGACACAACATTTGACTCGCTGGACGAGGTTTATGAGTTCTACAACCTATATTCATGGGAAACTGGGTTTGGTATACGGCTGGCAAAAAGCAGGCTCAATGTGCAAAGAACGAGATGCATGCAAGAGATTGTGTGTGCATGCGCGGTACGTCTGCGGAAAAAACCATTTTACCATGCATTTTGCCTATGATATACCCCCTCTCGTCTCAAAAGTACAAGTTTTTAATTATAGCTAGTACACAGTTGAGACACTTATTTTTGAGACGGATGGAGTGTGATAAGATGTAGTCAAGTATCGATCAAACATTGAGGTGGAGACCTTTTTTTTCCACAGGGTTCCCCACTTAAGGAGAACAGCCGTTCGTCGAGGTGTGGTTGCAATGCAATGATAAGGCTACTACGGTCAAAGGATGCTGGTTGGTACATATCGGAGCACGAAGCAGGGCACAACCATCCGCTGTCCATTACATGTGGCCAGAAAATGCATTGGAAGTCGCACATGAATATAGACAGATACACCAAGGATCTTGTGAAGAAGTTGAGGGACAATAATATTGGCCTTGGGAAGGTTTTCATCATTGTTGGTAGCTTATTTGGTGCCGCTGAGAATGTGCCATTTACCAAAAGGTCACTGAAGACATTGTGCAGGAAGCTCAACAAGGAGCAGTCAGACTTTGATGCTATCAAAATGATGAACATGCTTGCGAAGATGAAAGCTAACGATCCAGACTTCAACAACACCGTGTAGGTCGATGAGGAGAGCCGCATAAAGACACCACTTCCAAAGCATAATCTTCGGGGAGCCATGACGAGAGATGAAAAAGAGGAAACATTCAAGTGGATCTTCAAGGAGTTTGTCCGCATGGTGGGTGGGAAACACCCGCAGAAGTACTTACAGGTTGGCGTGCCGAACCCAACTGAAAATTCATTTTGGCATTATGTATGTCATGATTTTTGTGTAGAGTACTCATGGTCTGATCCTTTGGGGGGGGGGGGGTGTATACAACTACAGATCAGGCATGGTCTATGGAGCTGGCAATTGAGGCAGAGCTGCCAAATACCGTGCACCATTGGTGCAAATGGCATGTTCTGTAAAAGGCGAAGGAGTCCATGGGTGTGCTTTAGAGCAAGAACAACGACTTCGAACTAGAGTTCCACAAGCTTGTCCATCACAAGATCACGAAAGAAGATTTCGAGGAGGGGTGGAACCAGATGTTGGAGAAGTCCTCTTATAAATGGGCAAAGCCGTACTTCCGAGGGGTGTTCTGTGCTAGGATGACAAGCACTCAATGGAGTAAGAGCGCTAACCATGTGTTGAAGGGTTACGTGCCGCCAGTGTGCCGAATGCATCTATTTTTGAAGCAATTTCAGAAATTGCAATTTGACAGAGAGGCGGAAGAGAGTTTTCAGGAGAAGAGGACATCCCTGGTGAGTGTGTTGTAGATTTTTTTCATGGCATCTCCTACAATGCATTTTTTGCTCCCCCTTGATAATTTATTCCAACTTGTGCTTGTGATCCCAGAGTGGTGTGTGCCTTAGGGTCAATCTTCCAATTGAGAGGCATGCTAGCAAAGTATACACCAGAGCTATGTTTGAAAAGTTTGGCGAAGAATTGTATAAGTGTGGGGCACATGTGTTGGATGAGGTGGTGCCTAGGAGGATTTATAAGTCGGCCCATGTAGAAGCGGCAAACAGGGAGAAATGGAGCAAAGTTGAATTCAAGCTAGAAGTGAATGACGACGAGAGTTTTTTTAGTTGCGAGTGCGGGTACTTTGAACATGTTGGGCTAGTGTGTTGCCATGCGTTGCAGGTAAGCTTGATGTTCAACGTGCCATTTAATTGTGTTCCCTTTTCATGCTTGCTATCCGAGGTACAAACTTACATAAATACTTTTTTTCGTGTTACAGATGATGGTGCACTTTCGATTGCAAAAAATACACCAGAAGCACATACTTAAGCGATGGAGAAGAGAAGCACGTGACATTCTTCCTGAACATTTGGTTAGGTATCAGAGAGACAGAGGACCTCCAACTAGTGATATATTCAGGCATCACACCATGTACATGAAAGCGCTGGAGTGTGTCGTGCTTGGAGACAACGATGTTAAGTGCTATGATGTTTTCATGGCCATGATGAAGGAGGTGCATGCGACCCTGCTTCCGCTTAGTGTCGATAAAGATGGAA
>NC_041391.1:293552556-293561406 GCF_002162155.2 Triticum dicoccoides | reverse complement strand
GAGAGAGAGAGAGAGAGAGAGAGAGAGAGAGAGAGAGAGAGAGAGAGAGAGAGAGAGAGAGAGAGAGAGAGAGAGAGAGAGAAACAACATCACATTGTAGCGCAAAAGGAACATGCATCAGTGGAGGGCAATGTTGTACTGCAAAAACATACCGGTGACGGTGAATCCAGTTGCTCAGGCGTTGGGGTGAATGAGAAGAAGAGGCAAAGGGGAAGACCGACGACCAGTAGGACAAGGCTCCGTATGAGCAACAACTTAAGAGGTCGCGGTTTTGCACGATATGCAGAGAGCAGCGACACAAGTGTACAACTTGTCCCCAGTGAGGCGATTTGCCTAAGGCTCCAAGGAAGTCGCCAAAATGCACGAACTGTGGTATGGTTGGACATCGGCCAATACTTGCGGCACTAAGAAAACCGTCCCATTTGAGCCAAACTTCATCTAGACAGTTTGAGTTCGCCACATGTGCAATGTAGTCGGCATTGCACAACCAATTCTCCATGATCCAAACGTTTTCATAGCTACTTCCAATTTGAGACATGTTTTTCTTCCATGGTTTAGTTGACTTATTGTATCTTGTCAGATTTATGTCGTGTGTGCATGAAAGAACTCGATCATATGTGCCCCAGAATTACATCTGGTTATTGTAGCTTTTAGTAAATCAGCTGGGGGGGGGGGTCTCTGTTCAAGCAAAAAACATGCAAATGTTGCTGCTTGTCATATCTTAATTTTTGGATCTGTGTGTGCCAACCCCATCAGTAACATGGTCACAATTAATGACATCTCTTGCCGGGAAGAACATCTTTGTGCATTTTTCAAGGCAAAGCTGTCAACTGCTAAGTTCTACTCCATGGTGCTTGCTTTAATCTTATCCACATACAACCAAGGAGCCTAAAGTCAACAAATTGTACACAGAGGACATAGCTGTTGTCACCTTTTGAAGTGACAAGGGCAGAGTTTGTAGCTTGCCATAGGGTGCTCCATTGCACTGTGACCCAGGTGCCAGTGGTGAGCACGCGAACTCTGGCTTGCACATGTGTGCGCGACATATTGAACATGCATTCATTGCCTGGATCAAGATCGGCATGGGGTGTTGAGTCCCATGTTCCATTACAAGGCATGGCCAGAACGCTCGTTTGGATGTGGAAAATAATTTGTTTAATTTGGTGAACGAATTTCCGGGTGGAAATCTCTATTATGGAGAAAAAATGCCAAAAATTAAAGCCGTTTGTGTGTGATAAAAATAGTCTTGTGCTTAGTGGGCCGTTGTTAATGATTTTTTTTCCACTTGTCAACTTTGTGACAAGTGAAGAAAAGATGAAACAGGGAGCAACAACTATAGGGAGTGTACAAAGTTTAGCACAAAGGGCCCACGCTCCTCTTTGACTCTATGTTGAAGAAGCCCGAAGTCTTTCTTGAATCTATCCAACCAGGAGTTGAAGGATGGTGGTATTGCTCTAAAGTGTTTGTTATTTCTCTCCTTCCAAATGCTCCAGGCTGCCACAATGAATTTCTCCAAGAACTTAGGAGAGGGATGGCCGTTTTTTTGAGCCTCAACAGCTTGCAAGCGACCATGGAAAAGTTCCCAATGGATCCCAAGTTTATCCCAATAGAGTTTGCTGAAAGAACAGTTGAAGATCATGTGTTCAACTATCTCCTCGATATTCATTCCACATAAGAGTCAATTGTGGTCATCCCCTATGTTATAGTGCCTTCTTTTCAGCATGTTCCTCGTATTGATCCTGTCATGGAAGAGCAGCGAGGCAAAAACCTTCACCTTCATCGTGCATTTTGATTTCCAGACCCAGCCAAACACTCGGTGAACCTGAACGTCTTTGAAGAAAAATCCATAATAATCAGTTGATTTATAGATGGTCTTGCCCCACGTGTAGTGCCAAATATCCGAGGCCGTCGTGGAGGGCTGAAATTCAGCCGCAGTTGTTTGCATGTCCCGGTCAAGGGTAGGTGAAATGTTTCCCCCAGCGGCATGATCCCCAAGAAATCTTTGACAGGAACATCTTCGTCCAATGAGTGGGAGAAAGCACGAGGATGGGAGTCTTATATGAGTTGACCCACCCACAAGTCTTTCCAAAACAGAGTCGTGGTGCCACACACAATATTGACTTTAGAAATCCCTGTAAACTTAGGAGTGAGCTTGAGTACGTCCTTCCACCAGAACGAGCCAATCGGCTCACAAGCATGTGGTATTTTTGGGTGTAGTATGAATCCCATGTGAGTTGCACCCAAGGGATATCCATCTTGTTGTAGAATTTATGCAGGAACTTCAAGAGCAATGCTTCATTCTATATTCGAAGATTGAGAACTCCAAGTCCTCCCTTATTTTTAGGTTTACAAACCATGTCCCAGGCAGCCAAAGAGTTACATTTATCTCCTTGTTTAGTCTTCTTGATGCATGAGCATCTGCGCCTAATTTTTTCCAGAAGTTCAATGCGCTTGGGTGGGAAATGCAACGTGCACATTGCATAGATAAGAAGCAAGGTGACTGTGGAGTTGAGGAGAGTCAGTTTCCCAGCATGGGACATAAGGGACAGCGTTAAGGACAAGCTTCTTTCAACCGTGCTGACTAGGGGCATAAAGTCATGTATGGTAGGCCGAGATGTGCCCAGAGGCAGGCCAAGATAGGTAAACGGCATGATACCAATTGTACACTCGAAGATGGAAGCAATTTGTGCAGCCAGATCATCGTCCAAATTTATGGGAATTAGTGTTGACTTGTGGAAATTGATCTTGAGGCCGATGGACTGAGCATATTTGGTGAGGATGCCTTTGATAATCAAGGCTTGATGAGGGCAAGCGGGCATGAGCAAAATCGTATCATCGGCATATTGGACAATACGATAGTCCGTTTGTCCATTAGACGGGAAAGGAAGCTGGATTGTACCCTCCCTATAGGCCTCATTAATGGTAGATTGAAGGAGGTCGGCCGCAAGCACGAAAATGAGTGGAGACAGTGGATCGCCCTGTCTGACACCACGCCTGCAGTGGAATTGTCTGCCCGGAACACCATTTAGGAGAATTGAGGATCTGCCCGAAGAGAATATTGAATTTATCCAGGACATCCATTTTTCATTAAAACCCATATGTCTCATAATGTTGATCATGGGGTCATGCTCGATGGTGTCGAAGGATTTGGTGAAATCT
The DNA here is from genome assembly GCF_002162155.2 of Triticum dicoccoides. Classification (NCBI taxonomy): domain Eukaryota; kingdom Viridiplantae; phylum Streptophyta; class Magnoliopsida; order Poales; family Poaceae; genus Triticum; species Triticum dicoccoides. The sequence continues at coordinate 293,558,247 of NC_041391.1, read as the reverse complement.
AGCTTTAGCAGAACGATCGGGCGTTTGGATGCTTGGCATTGGTGGATGTATTGAAAAGTCCATGCAAGGCAATCTTGTATTGATCTTCCACATATGAATCGATACTGCTTACGATGAATAATTTTCAGAATGACCTTCTGTAGACGGTTGGCCAAGAGCTTAGTAATGAGTTTAAGGCAGCAATTTAGTAGTGTATTTGGCCTGTAATCATTAACTGTGGATGGAGACACATTCTTTGGGATCAGAGTAATCAATCCACCATCAATGCTCTGGAGATTAAGTGTTCCTGCATGGAATTGATCACACAGCGAGTAGAAGTGTCTCAACTGTGTACTAGCTATAATTAAAAACTTGTACTAAGCTCCAGACAGATATTTTGAGAAGAGAGGGAGTATATCATAGGCAAAATGCATGATAAAATGGTTTTTTCCGCAGACGTACCGCGCATTCACACACAATCTCTTGCATGCATCTCGTTCTTTGCACATTGAGCCTGCTTTTTGCCAGCCGTATACCAAACCCAGTTTCCCATGAATATAGGTTGTAGAACTCATAAGCCTCATCCAGCGAGTCAATTATTGTGCCAATTTTTGGATTAATGACATGCCCTTCACCATTTTCAGCATAAGCACGGACAGACAACTCAAGTGTTGTTTTCTTGTCAGGGTTCTCCTCCCTCCCATCAGGTGCTTTCCAAAGCCTCACCCTATACCAGTGTGTCACAACAAAAGAACACTTAGGAATTAGAGATATTTTCCTGGTAGAGCACGAGCGAATACAACTATAGATCCATATGAACCAAAAACCTCTTATGAGTCAACACACTTACTAACACAAGATTAAAAAAAATCAACAGCTAATGTTTTGGTTTCCTCTTGCCTAAAGATCAAACGCCACAGTTAAACTCGCACATACATACTTAAATATCAGCTACAATTGCATTTCTTCGGTCTACATCCGATACCAACTATAATTACATAATCCAACTTCCACAACCATACTTAGGTTAATTTATTCTTTCCTTGCAGCGTGCTAAATCCACAAACAGCCATTTTTTAGCCCATCAGATCATTGGTCTTAGTAATCCTAGAATCCAAGAAAAAAACATTCCACACAGCCCATATGGTACATGCATACTCCCCTGATGGCTATTCACAACTAACGATGGAGGGGGCCCGATGTTTGTGCCACTCAAAAATCTAAATCGAACAATCTGAACCATTATACTCTGCTTCACCTAGGAGGGACATGCCTCAAATAGTGTTCTGCTTACGACTCATCATTTTCCAACTCCAAAAATGTACCCCAACCAGCACACATCAGACACTTAACTATTGATATTGATCTTCCCAATAACCTATCACCGGGATGTACAGCCAAAATATGACGAGAAGCTACTTAAGCTCAACAACTATGAATCAAGCATGAGGTGGAACAGAAAAAAACACACCTCCTTGTCCAGCCACTGGTAGCTTCAGAGCACACCCCGTATCTTTGCCCATCTCCACCCCCATGCTTCACCGCCCTTCTTGAGATGGAATCCCGGGATTCCACTGGGAACACAGCACAACTCCATCCGGAGATGTTGGTCCCACCCCTCCTGCAATCAAGTCTAGCACCATCAATGGATGGATTTGCAAAAAAATGGGGGAAGGAACTCGGGGAAGCGAGACCTTGGAGCAATAAGAACATACCCGCCGACCTCCAGTCATCCGTCGACATCTCGCTGGTGGGGAATCGCCACCGTAGCTGATGACCCACAAGTATAGGGGATCTATCGTAGTCCTTTCGATAAGTAAGAGTGTTGAACCCAATGAGGAGCAGAAGGAAATGACAAGCGGTTTTCAGCAAGGTATTCTCTACAAGCACTGAAATTATCGGTAACAGATAGTTGTGTGATAAGATAATTCGTAACGGGTAACAAGTAACAAAAGTAACTAAGGTGCAGCAAGGTGTCCCAATCCTTTTTGTAGCAAAGGACAAGCTGGACGAAAACTTATACAAAGCAAAGCACTCCCGAGGACACATGGGAATTACTGTCAAGCTAGTTTTCATCATGCTCATATGATTCGCGTTTGTTACTTTGATAATTTGATATGTGGGTGGACCAGTGCTTGGGTGCTGCCCTTCCTTGGACAAGCCTCCCGCTTATTAAACCCTCTCGCAAGCATCTGCAAGTATGAAGAAGAACTAAGATAAATCTAATTATAGCATGAAACATATGGATCCAAATCAGCCCCTTACGAAGCAACACATAAACTAGGGTTTAAGCTTCTGTCACTCTAGCAACCCATTGTCTACTTATTACTTGCCAATGCCTTCCCCTAGGCCCAAATCATGGTGAAGTGTCATGTAGTCGACATTCACATAACACCACTAGAGGAGAGATAACATACATGTCATCAAAATATCGAACGAATACCAAATTCACATGATTACTTATAACAAGACTTCTCCCATGTCCTCAGGAACAAACATAACTACTCACAAAGCATGTTCATGTTCATAATCAGAGAAGTATTAATTATCATTAAGGATCTGAACATATGATCTTCCACCGAATAAACCAACTAGCATCAACTACAAGGAGTAATCAACACTACTAGCAACCCACATGTATCAATCTGAGGTTTGGAGACAAAGATCGGATTCAAGAGATAAACTAGGGTTTGAGAGGAGATGGTGCTGGTGAAGATGTTGATGGAGATTGAGCCCCTCTCGATGAGAGGATCGTTGGTGATAACGATGACTTTGATTTCCCTCTCCGGGAGGGAAGTTTCCCCAGCAGAACAGCTCCGCCGGAGCCCTAGATTGGTTCTGCCCAAGTTCTGCCTTGAGACGGCGGTGCTTCGTCCTGAAAGCTTCCTTCTGAGTTTTTAGGCCAAAACACACCATATAGCATAAGATGGGCGTCGGGGGCCTGCCAGGTGGCCCACAAGGCAGGGGGGCACACCCCCACCCTTGTGGATGGCTGGTGCCCCCCTTTGGTGCTTTCTTCGTCCAATATTTTTTTATATATTCCATAATAATTCTCCGTGAAGTTTCAGGACTTTTGGAGTTGTGCAGAATTGGTCTCTAATATTTTCTCCTTTTCTAGTCCAGAATTCCAGCTGCCGGCATTCTCCCTCTTCATGTAAACCTTGTAAAATAAGAGAGAAAAGGCATACGTATTGTGCTATAATATGTAATAACAGCCCATAATGCAATAAATATCAATATAAAAGCATGATGTAAAATGGACGTATCAACTCCCCCAAGCTTAGACCTCACTTGTCCTCAAGCGAAAGCCGAAATCGAAAAATATGTCCACATGTTTAGAGATAGAGGTGTCGATAAAATAAAATACGAACATGAGGGCATCATGATCATCTTTAGAACAACAACATTTAGTGTCATATAATTTCTTATGCTAAAGTAACAATTCATTCACAAGGTAAAGTATGAATCAGAAACTTTATTGAAAACTAACAAACTATGATCTCAATCATCAAAGCAGTTGCAATTTATCATAACATCAGAAAGAGTCAATATAAGAGCTTTTCACCAAGTCCACATACTCAATTATCATTTAGTCTTTCACAATTGCTAACACTCACACGATACTTATGGGTTCAAAGCTTCAATCGGACACAGAGAAAGATAGGGGCTTATAGCTTCGCCTCCCAACCTTTTACCTCAAAGGGTAATGTCAACAATAATACTTTATGATAACCTACATCCGAGTGGATATATATATATATATATATATATATATATATATATATACACACACACACACACACACACACACACACACATACATAAACACTATTCTGATCACGGGATCAGAATATTATTCTGATCACAACCTGAACTGCTGGAGTAACGCGCCTGAACTTCCATTTGTACGAACCCGACCTTCGGGCTATCTTCTCAACCGTGCCTTCTACCGCGAGTTTTTCTGATCATTCGTGTTGTTTGCGATGTACGTGTAATGTTTACACATTTTTTAGAATCTAAATGCTTGTTTTGATTAGGAATCTAGCTCGTTGGCGGATTTGCTCTCGGGCGGTGATGAACATGGGTCTGTCACAAGTGTTTTGCATGTACTGGATGTTATAGAATCTCTAAAACGATGAGAATTGGGTTTAGGTACGATTTTACTCCATGTTTTGTTGTTATTTTCAAACGAATTCAATTTGGTGTTCTACCGGCTCTGTTCTTCTTCTGCGGGAGTGGTTTCAGCCGCTGTTGTAGTTTTGTAGGTTTTCTGTTCAAATTGGGTGTGGATTTGCGTGCATTAGTGAGACTGAATCCTGCCCATGTTGTTAATTTGATTATGCGAGCTCATTTAAATCGAAATCCGGCGATTTGGATCTTCTGCCTCCCGCCGTGGTTTTCTGTTCGAGGGACGACATGATGAGAATCATTTTGATTTATATCTGGAGCATGATGACGTTCGAAATGGCAGTTGAATCCTTTCCGCTTTGTTAATTTGATTTGGCTAGCTCATTCATTCCAAAATTGTGGATTGCACTTTCTGCCTCCCATCGTGGTTCGTTGTTCGAGCGCATAGCTTGATGGCGGATCTTTTTTTGATGTTTTATCTGGACTATGACGACGTTCGAAATGGCTGTTGACATGTTGGAATTGACCCAAACGATTAAATCTGGGAACCAAATTTAATCGGGGTTGTTATTTCAATCAATTTTCGTTCTGTTGTACAAGATGGACTGCTAGAACTTTCGTACCTGAACTTCTGTGCTCTAAGTAGATGCTGGACTTCAGTAGATGGTTTTTATTTTTGATCATCCACTATGTTCAGTAGATGCTGGACTTCTTTCTAATTAATTGTTGAACTTCTGGTTTTCCACATTGCATTCCACATTTGCAAGGCGAAGGTGCATGGTGCTATATATTTTCTTTTTTTTCGTTTTTTTATAATGTTAGTTCTTGAGATGTTCTTTTTAGAGTTTGTCTCGTGGGCAATCATGGGATTAGTCCAAGTATGCATGCACTTTTTCTAGATCATCTAAGGGTCGTTTTACAAGCTGGACTTCTGTGCTATTCATACCTGAACTTCTGTTTTTCCTTCTTTGCAAGGTAATGGAGCAAGTCCTATGTATTTCTTTCTTTTTTATGTTATTTTTCATTCTATTGCATTGCTTTGGATTTTTTTGATAGTCCCATGAGCAACCATGTAATTGGCCGACGAATATGCGTATATTTCTTATTTTTTCTAGTATGTTTTCATACTTATAATAGTTGTTGGTCTTCAGTGAATAACTATCCTGAACTTCTGTATGCTAATCGTTTTTAAAATGTTAATTTAAGGTTTTGACAAAACCCCGAACTTCTATATCTTTACTATTTGAACTTTTTAATTATAATTATGTTTGTTATTTTAGGATTTAAATATTTGTAGACATTGAAATAGGCATTGGGCCTATTGACAAATGTGGTAGCGCGAGGCCGAGTAGGGGGGGGAGGGGGGTCGAGACCCCCCCTCCGCTCCCCTTGCGAGGCCGAGATAGGAACGAGCTGGAGCAGGCGATGACGCGGCGTGCCGCGTCGTCGCATGCGGAGGCGAGTCCGTCACATCCGTGACCCCACTATCTATCTTAGGGGTGTGGCTCTGGGGTGTGTGCGGTGGGGGTGGAAACAGAATAACCGTATTGCGTCCTGTTAAAACCTAGCGCAGTAATGCGGTAG
>NC_041391.1:293484602-293552007 GCF_002162155.2 Triticum dicoccoides | reverse complement strand
GCAAGGCCGAGACAGGAACTAGCTGGAGCAGGAGAGTCCATCACATCCGTGACCCCACTATCTATCTTAGGGGTGTGGCTCTTGGGTGTGTGTGGTGGGGGTGGAAACAGAATAACCGCATTGCGTCCTGTCAAAACCTAGCGCAACAATGCGGTAGCGCGAGGCCGAGCAGGGGGGGGGGAGGGTCGGGACCCCCCTCCCCTCCCCCTGCGAGGCCGAGACAGGAACGAGCCGGAGCAGGCGACGACGCGGCGTGCCGTGTCGTCGCATGCGGAGGCGAGTCCCTCACATCCATGACCCCACTGTCTATCTTGTTTTTATGTTGTGTATTTTAGTTAGGTATGAACTTCATCTCTTTTTGTACTTGAACTTCTTCTTTTTGTTACTTAGTGTTTATTTATTCATGTGCCTTTACTTCTTTGATTAGGGTACTTGAACTTCTGTTCTTTATTTTTTGAACTTCTTTTCTCTTGTTTTTCAGGAGCATATTTTTTGTATGTATTTTTCTTCCCTTGGTAGTGTATTTGCCATCAATTTTTGGTTTTAAGGATATCAGCAGTGCTGTTGTGTGATCTTATCTCATTATATTAGATGCATTCAAATGGTGCATTCATTTATCTATAGATGTATTTACTTTTATAGATGTTGGGGGGTAAAACTGCAATTTCACTGGCGCTGCAACTCCCACGACGGATAGGCATTAACTGACCATCTCCCTTGCCACCACCTGTCAGAAAATCCCTCTCCCTCTGTCGCTCGCTCTCTCCCCCTCTTCGTCGCTCTGCTACCTTCTTCCACTGCAACTCCCCCCAATTTCTCTGCCCCTGTCCCCTGCCCTCGTGAGTGGAGTAACTGGCGCACACCCCCTCTCCTATTTCTCCCCCGCGCCGTGCTCTCCCTCGCCCAACCCGCTCTCCTCTGCTCTGAAGCGAAGGCAACAACTGCTTGCGTGTGGCATTGTGGGGAGTGAAGAACCGCCATGGATTCGTGCGTGCGCGGGTCGTTTGGAGAGGTACAAACGCTGCCCCCCGCCCCTCCCCCCCTAATGCTTGTATTTACTTTCGCCAGATTTATTGAGGCCTGCCTGTTTGTTCTGTTTGCTCTCGCGTCCGCCTCCTACCCCCTTCTTCTGATGGTTTGGTGGGACATTAGGTAGGGTTCTTGTGCGTGTGATATGCTTGTGTGTGGATTTTTATTTCCCCTTTGTTGATTTTAGCAGTCAGATGAATGTCAGAGAAGGTGTGGTGTGATTGTTGATGCTAGATCTGTTGTATCTAATTGCATTAGTGCTGTGGATTTGGAGGTCTAGATTATGTTTGTGACATTGTAGTTAGTTTATGGATACATTTTTTGTTGTGCTTGCCTATATGTGCAACTATCATCTATTCATACTTGTTGGTTTTAGTTGTTTCTAGTTGGTTCTAGGGTTTGATTCAGTTTCTTTTTTGCATTTTGTTGTATGATTTTCTACTTGCTAACTATATGGAATCAATCTTCTATTTTTACAGGTTGTTCTAGTGTTTGGAGTTGCATTCATCAAGGCGGTTGTGTTGTCATGGCTTCAAAACCTTCTCCAGGTATCTTAGTGTAGTTGTATCTTGTATTTTAAATAGTAGTATTGTTATATATGTCTGCCCATATCTTCACTTGGTTTTCTTGTTGGACTGCCAGTCTTAGTAGTGTGAACTTCTAACAAAGTTTATGTGTATGCATTTTACACATAGTTTATGTGTGTGCCATTTCATATTTATCGTGTATATCTTTGTTTTTTCTTTTCTTGTTATCATGTTCATGGTATTGATATTTAGTTTGCCTGAGAAATACTATTTGTGGTCATGCTACATCTTTTTTATGTGCTACTTGCTTGGGTCACGTAGTTGAACTTCTGGTTTTAATTATTGTTTGTTTATAATGAAATTTGGTTGAACTTCTGTTATGCACCTTTTGTTTTACTATTTTGTTATATATTGTTGAACTTTTGGAGATTAATCTTGTATGTAGTAGCACCACTGGTGTAGATTGTTTTTATACTTAGTATGTAATTTTTAGATTGTTTTGTTGTGTTTACTGCTTTGTTAGTTATTGTTGAACTTCTGGGTATTGGACATTGATGTAAAAGTAGAAGTCCCTTTTGGTGTAGGATTGCGGATTAGAACTCAGCTGCCTTTTTATTTGCATTTTTTTGTAATTGGTGATGAGTTGAATAGTTCTGAAAAAAATGCCTATGATCAAGATGGAGCTTCAGAAGTTAATACTGATGCTCCAATATATGATGCGCCCACTTTTGATGCAAGCCAGAGAAGAGCTTGATGACTTGCAAACATCCCTGGCTTCGGTGGAGCTCACGGAGGAAAACGATACCTGGCGGCTGATGTGGGGTGCGGAGGAGCTCGCCTCCAGCAAATACTATCTGCACTGTTTTCGGGACATGGAAGCGGACGATGCGTTCAAGTGGATCTGGAAATCCAAGTGCACCAACAAATGGAAGGTTTTTGCGTGGCTGCTTCTGGCGGATAGGCTGAACACTCGGGGTTTGCTCAAAAGGAAGCAGATGAAGCTGAGGGATGACAACTATGCGTGCCTTCTGTGCCACAATCCTCCCGAGGAAACGGTGGAACATCTGTTCTTCCACTACGAATTTAGTCAAACGTGTTGGGGGCGTTGGGGATCACGTGGCCACTGCATGGCAACCGGGTGCAACTTCTGCATGCGGCAAAAATCATGTGGGACGGACCGATGTTCATGGATGTCTTCATTATAGCCTCTTGGAGCATATGGAAGGAATGTAACAATAAACTGTTCAGAAGCATGGTGCCGACCGTCGAGGGGTGGATCCAGAGATTCAAAATAGACTTTGGCATGATGAGACACATGACCAAACATGCCTTAGTGCCTTTTGTTGACCAAGTGGTTAACTTGATCTAGCTGCATAGACCTTATACCTTTTGTTGTATAGGGACACGCTGCCTCCTCCTACCCTCATGTAATTTCCATCCCTTGTAACTTTGTGTCTTGAAAGGTAATACAAAGTTAGTGGGGGGCTGCCCTAACTGTCCCAAGTTCTAAAAAAAATACATCTGATGCGGCTAAATCACCCATTTTCCTTTGACTGTGATTGCCGTGGTTGCTTCGAGCCTTGAGAATTTTTCAAGCCTCGAGGATCTTGCTTCTTCAGCTCTTGCTTCACCTAGTATGTGAAACCCTTTTCTTTTCATTTTAAATTCTTGAGCTATGTTTTTTTAACTTGTTCACGTCAGTTGTTTTTGTTTTTGTTCCTGACTTTTTTTATTTTTTGCTTTGATTTTTTGTGTTCTTTGCAGATGTGTCCACAGAGGAGGAAGCTGTGAACACCATCAACGAAGTTTTATCTGAGTTGGATTTATCAAAAACCCCTACTGCTGCTGAGCAGGGGGCTCCGTTAGTTAAAGGTTGTGATTTCGTTCCGGATCCTTTGTGCTCTCTTTAATGTCAGAGACGCAGTCGTAGTCTGTTGATGGCACTGAACCTGTCACGCGACCTGAGGATGTGCCTCTTCAGCTTCTTCTGGAGGACCAACGTAAGAGCAAGAAGCAAGAAGATTCTGAGAAGAATAGGGCGGCCCGCCTTTAGAAAGGTTCTGATGTTCCTGGATCTGACCATGTGGCTGAGCTCACGGTTGAGGAAGACGTGCCGGGTGGCCCTGATGGAACGGTTCTCCCTGTTAAGAAGAAATTCAAGAAGACCGCTACGAGGAAGCATCTAATTGGTGAAGTTACTCCTCGGAGGAGCCCACGTGTTTCAAGGCATGCAGAAGTTGCTGAGGATGAAGGGCTAGGCCTCGGTGGTATGCCACGCCGTAGTCCTCGTGTGCTTGCCACTGCCGCACCTACACCTTCTTCGCTTGGTGCTGGTGCATCTGGTAAGGGGAAGAAATGCGGCGTCAAGCGCAAGGTTGCACCTACAAAGGTCAACAAGGGTGAGAAGAAGCGTTCTCATGCTAATCCAGAGGACAAGGATGATGCTAATTTCAACGCTGATGACGAGGACGACGACGATGATGCTGCTGCCGCTAATCAGGTATGAATGTCTCATGTTTACCGCTTTTTAGAGCATTTGTCGCTATTGTTGTAGTTTTTTGTTTTTAGCACTGCCTTGGCATACATAGCTGACCTCCATATAGACGAGTAAATGAGCTGAACTGCTTGGCTTATATGGTATTACTGCCTTTGTGTACATAGTTGGACTTCTGGATATATACATGAAGAAATTAGCTTAACTTGTTGGTATACATGTTTTATTACTGCCTTGTTGTACATGGTTGAACTTCTGCTATGTAAATTTCCAACATTTTGAAAGCATGTTAACTTGTGGTCATACATGGTTGTACTACCTATGTAGACATAGTTGGACTTCTGAAATGTACTAAGTGTGTAATTTTGTAGGCATTAGTGGAATTTTGGTGTAGCTTGTGTATCTCATTATGTATCTTTTTTTTCTAGTATCAGCTTGTGGAGCGGCCTGAGAGGAGGAATAGAGGATGCAAAGCGCCCGAAGAAAGTGGCCAAGGAGGAGGTGAGGCGAAACATTTTAACAAGACGGTTGGCTGCTCACTAGGAGAGGTCAAGACGTGTGCGAAAATGCTACAACTTAGGCACAAGATGAGGGTTATCAAGGCTGGTTTTGGTTGTGTGTTTGACTTGAAGGTTGATTCCAACATTTCTTGTCCTTTGATGGGCAACATCTACACGAGGATTGACCCTGCAACCATGATTCTGGACATGGGTGAGGTGAGCAAGGTACTGCGTATTACAAGTGATGCTATTCACCATCTGTTTGGATTCCCTTAAGGTAATCATACCCCTCCTAGGCCCTCGAGTGATGGGTTTGATGATGCTGTTATGAGGTTGAAGGGCAAGCTTGGGTACGCAAGGAGTGAAGGATCGTCAGAATATCCTCGCGGAACTTGTGAAGGATGAGACGAAGGATGATCTTGCTCTGCAGGTGTTTTACCTGATTGTTTTCATGAAGGTGGTTATCCCTGGAATGTCTACACGAGTGTCCAGGAAGGAAGCAATGGCTGAGAATCTTGTGTTTGAGGATATGGCAGATATGGACTACTGCCAGTTGGTTGCTGATGACCTTCGAAGTGCTATTGTTAGGTATCAGCAAGGTACTAGCAGAAGAAAAGCTGTCACAGGCTGTGCCATCGCACCTCTTCTTATGTACCTGGACTGCCTTATCATTGGCAAGACGCCTAATGTTGACTTGAGGACCCCTTGTATCAATTTCATGGATCAGGCCAAGCTTCTTGAGCTCGCTGCGGCTGACTTGGTCAAGAAAGGTGATGATGACCCAGCCAACTGGGTGTTTGGGAGACTACCTGTGAGTGTTTCTTCTTTCCTGTGTAGTTAGCACTACCTTTGTGTGCATGGTTGAACTTCTGCTATGTACATAGCTGACCTTGTGGTTCATATAGACGAGTAAATTAGCTGAACTGCTTGGCTTATATGGTATTACTGCTTTTGTGTACATAGGTGAACTTCTGGATATACATAAGAAATTAGCTAAACTTGTTGTTGTACATGCATGGTTGAACTTCTGCTATGTAAATTTCTAATAGTTTAAAAGCATGTTAACTTCTGGTCATACATGGTTGTACTGCCTATGTAGACATAGGCGGACTTCTGAAATACATGTTTTATTACTGCCTTGTTGTACATGGTTGAACTTCTGCTATGTAAATTCCCAACATTTTGAAAGCATGTTAACTTGTGGTCATACATGGTTGTACTGCCTATGTAGACATAGTTGGACTTCTGAAATGTACTGCGTGTGTAGGCATTAATGGATTTTTTGGTCTAGTTTGTGTATCTGATTGTTTTGTCTTTTTTCCTTCTCATTGTCTTTTTTTCAGTATCAGCTTGTGGTACTAACTTGAACTTCTGCTACTGTCTTCTGTATTTCTGCTTCCATGTTCTTTCATTTGTTTTGCGACATGTTGACTTTTGTTTTTGGATATGTAGTGGAAGACACAGGCTGAGGTTGTGTTCTTTATGTGTATCGAATGTCCTGTTCTTACTATGCCTCGTGCCGCCGGCCTAGGTAGTGCAACTTCTCCGAGATTTGAATTCTTGCGGGATGTTAACACTGGTGCCCCCCTGTAGATCCAGGAGGTTCTTCTGCCCGTGTGAGTGCTGTAGGTGGCGTTTCTTCCGAGAGTTTGTTTGATGCTGCCAATCTTTCCCTTTCTAGGATTGATGGACTTTTGGAAACTGTTTGTGGAGAGATGTCTCGTGTTCCGACAACGGTTGAGTGTCTTAGTCATGTGGATGGGATTCTTCCTCCCAGCCACGGTTTTGATGCTGAGTCTTCGAAGGAGCTTTTGTCGACTGAAGCTAAATATCTTGCTGAGCTTCGTGAGAGCACTTCCCACCTCCGGGCTAGCTTTGTGCTATTCAAGGAAATGCAGGACGCCTGTTGCAAGCCTTTTGAAGATGATGCAAGTGTTGTTATGAGAGAGATTCAGAGGCATGATTCCGTTCGTTTGGGTCGTGAAGGAGGCCATGTGGAGCATACCGAAGAGGTTTGTTTATGTTGGCTTTTGATATTTCTTTTGCACTAGTGTTCATTGTTAGCTTTCAATTATTACTGTTTTGTAGTCATAGGGTGACCTTCTCTGTTTATAGGACCTGAACTTCAAGTGCTTCAGCACCTGAACTTCTATGACTTTGATGACTGGCCCTTTTTGTTTCTTTTTGTATCTTATGGTAGTTTGGTATCTTATCTGCTATGTTTACTGTATTTGGACTTCCATGATGTGTCAGTTGTGATAGCTGACCTTCTCTCATTATGTAACGTGAACTTCTGTTGATTAGGTATTTGTTTTCTACATGATTATTTTCTAGTCTTTTTTGTTTTTAGTACTAGTGTTTCCTAGGTGACCTTCTCTGTTTATAGGACCTGAACTTCAAGTGCTTCAACACCTGAACTTCTATGACTTTGATGACTGGACCTTTTTATTTTCTTTTGTATCTTAATGGTAGTTTGATATCTGGTCTGCTATGTTTACTGTATTTGGACTTCCATTATGTGTTAGTTGCGATAGCTGACCTTCTCTGATTATGTAACATGAACTTCTGCTGATTAGGTATTTGTTTTCTACATGATTATTTTCTAGGCCGTTGATGATGGTGCTGGGGTTAGGAAGGACGTTTTACCTGTGCATGAAGATGATCATGTGCATGAAGATGCCCCTGTGCATGAACATTGTCCCTCTAGTGATGTATTGGTTGATGAGGTTCATGGCAATGAAAATAAGGTATCATTTATGTTGTCCATTTGTCTCATTTTTTTATTTTACTTGTTTGTGGTGCATTATTATCACTATGTGGCCCTTTGTAATGACTTCCTATTCTTGGCGCAGAATGATGATGCTAGTGTTCCTCCAGAGAAGGTTGCAGACAAGTCTGTGTCAGGCACCGGCTGCTCCGACGGGGTGGACCCGACTGAACCTCGGTCGTCCATTGGCGCTGAGGTTTCTGATGCTGATCAAGGAAAGGCAGCTGAGGTTTCTAATGATGAGCAGGGAAAGGCAGCTGAGGTTTCTGATGCTGAGCAGGGCAAGGCAGCTGAGGTTTCTGATGCTGAGCAGGGCAAGGCAGCTGGAGATATCATTTTGGAGGAATATCCCGTTGAGACTGCTGTTGAGACTGGTGGTAGTGCTGCTGCAGGCCAGGAGAAGTCTCCTGCAGCAGAGCCATTAGTTGCTATTGATGCTGGTTCTCCAGCTCTTCCTAGTGCTGCAGAGCCAACAGTTTTTGTTGTTTCAGATTCTCCAGCTGCTCCAGCTGCTGCTGTTGTTCTTCCCGACGATGCTGCAATGTCAACTAGAGATGATGATGATGAAAAGACTAAAAGCGATAGCTATGGAGAGGAGGTTGATTATTCCAGTGCTGCCACTGGTCTAGGCAAGAATCTATAAAGAGAGGAGCATGCTCCTCTCTTCTTTCCCCATCCCCGTCCCTTTGTTGTTTATTTTTGTCCATGATATCCCTGTGAACTGCCTGTGTGGTGCAAGTTGAACTTCTGGTTTAGTGCTTTGTCGTGTGGCTTGTAAAATAAAGTTTAGTGAACCTATTTTGTATGGGGGGGGTGTTTGTAATGCTGAGATGTGCCTATGTTTGAATGTTGTGCTTGAATGTTGCTATCAATTAAACTGTTGTGAATCTATGTGCTTGAGATGTTCTTCTTAATTGCTATTTGTTTTTGCTGAGCAGATAGTGACCTTGCTGTCATCCGAAAGAAGGTTGATGAATTTTATTTCTGTGTAACTAGGCTTAAGAATGTTCGTTCCAAGAGGTGAGTGCAGCTGTTCAATTTTTCCATCCATATACCCCCTGTGAACTGCCTGTGGTTTCATACCTAAACTTCTTTACTCTATGTTGCTGAACTTCTATTTTTTTACTTCTCTAGTGCTGAACTTCTGGCCTTTTTGTACTGCCTGTTGTGATGTAGCTGAACTTCTGGGCTTACATGCGTTATGAACTTCCTGAGTTCATGATGCTGAACTTCTTTTACTTTCTGTTTGCTTGTTTTAGATCAATGATTATGTTCCAAAACAATGAGTGTGAAGCTTCTGTTGAAGATGTCGCAATATCTTTTGCTCCTCGCGGAATGCTTCGTTCTAATGTGACTAAGGTTGCACTCTACTGTCTACGTGCGAAGTACCAGGGATCAGACAAACTCATCCTGCCGTATTGGGTTTGTGTAAGTCAACCATATAGTGATTTCTTTTCCGTTTTGTTCCTTACCATATTTTAGTTAAAACTTGTTTGTCTCATTTTTGTATTTTTCATATGTTGGTGTTGTCTGCATTATTTTAGGACAAGATTTTCAGAGGTCAATTTGATTGCCGTGTGAGGAAGTACTTCTTAGTGACTGGTCCAGATAGCATGGATGCACATGATTCAGTATGCAATATCTTGTTCTTTGCCTCTCTATTAGTTTTGCATTGTGATCCACTGTGTTTGTATTGTTTTATTTTTCTTTGTACCGTTTGATATTAATTTTCAGTTTTCAATGATACATGTGTTTATGTTGCTCCAGGTTGTTTTCCCCACTTTTGACCCGCCTGAGATTCCTGCTTCCATGGGTGGTGTCGGTCATTGGATGTCGATATTCCTTGACCTGAAGAATTCAAGGTTCCAGCTTCTCGACTCCCACTATGGACCAGAAGATGATTGTGCGGTACGCCTGTTTCGGCGGATGACCAATAACATCAAGAAGCTTTGGAACGATGCCAGCAACAACAGGGAGACACCCTTCAACCCAGTTACTATTAAACATTTCCAATTGGATTGGATTGATGTCCCCCAGCAGAATAACAAGTATGAGTTTCACTTTTGTCTCTATCGCTTCTGTTTAACTATAGTTGTACGTAAGGTGCGACTTGTTTTATTCGTTCACTTTCTTTTTTGTTCTAACACTGTTCTTTTTTGTGTTTGATGGCAGTATCGACTGCGGATTCTTCATGCTTACGAATGTTAATTCGTTTCATGATGGGGTTCTTGCAAACTACTCCCATGAAAATATCTCGGATATCAGGAAAACGTGGCTGTACTCAATCGCTTCTTCCAACCTATTTGAGACAGACTTCCAAGCTCTGTTTGGTACTACACATGTAAGTCTTGTAACTTGGACTGCTTACCCGTACTGCATCTTTTATTCTACATGAACTTCATTATTTGTTGAACTTGAACTTCTGCTTGAGATCTTGCTGGCTGATGGTTTCAGATGGAGAGGAGCATTCCTTGTACATGAACTTCATTTTTTATCTTTTTTATTTTGCTTGTGTGTTTTATTTCAGTATTTTTTCCCTCCCATTGCTTACTTGGACACGAGCATTTGTTCTACTTGAACTTCAGAGATGATGCCTTTTTATGCTTTTGTTACCTGTAGTTGAATGTTTTCCAGTTCATCAATTTATCTTGAACTGTGCCTTTGGTTGTGCCTGAACTTCTTTTAGTTTTTAAATGCAACTAAATTTTTTAGATCAGCTTTAGTAGTAAACATGTCATATGTATTTTAGTTGGACTGCACATTTGTGCTGTGCCTGGACTTCAGTATTATTTAATGGTGTTTTTTGTCCTCTTTTTCTTTGACACTGGAACCGTTGGACTTGACCGATTACCACTACTCATTCCTCGGGTCACAGGAATACCAGCCTAGGGAGGAATCGATGAGCACAACTCCGATAGAAGATGATAGACCTCAAACCCTTATTCCTTCCAAGTTGGGGAAGCAAGCTGGTGGTATTTGTGGTACTCCAAGAACCCCTTGCTCCAGGAAGGTTGGTGCAGTCGAAGTAGCCGAAGCAGAAGTGATTTCGTCTGATGATGATTTTGAAAAGATTGCTTACCCGAAGAATGGTAAATCTGCTGCTGGTACTATTGCTGGGAGAGGTAGGAAGAATGCTGTCATCACCAGGAGGAAACCGGCAGTTGAGTCTGGAAAAATAACTACCTCCAAGCGAGCATCAAGTTTGCCTTTGAAGTGGCGTTGTGCTGTCACTCCCCTAAAAAAATACAGTTACCCTCATCTATCTGAGGCCCGGAAGTTGAGACAGTATGTGCTTAGTGAAGAGGGTCTGGAGAAGTATTCTGAGTGAGTTTTCTTCTTCTTAACTTTGTTGCTGCCAAAGATGCTACTTTGTGTCTGAACTTCTATTGTTGTATAATCTGAACTTTTGTTCATTTCTCCCTTGCCTTGGAGTTATAGTGTCTGAACTTCTGTTGTTGTAGTATCTGAACTTCTGTTTATCTCCCCTTGGCTTTTGAGTTATAGTATATGAACTTCTGTTGTTGTAGTATCTGAACTTCTGTTTATCTCCCCTTGCCTTTTGAGTTATAGTATATGAACTTTTGTTGTTGTAGTATCTGAACTTCTGTTGTTGTAGTATCTGAACTTCTGTTGTTGTAGTATCTAAACTTCTGTTTATCTCCCCTTGCCTTTTGAGTTATAGTATCTGAACTTCTGTTTGCTATTGTGTCCGAACTTCTAATAATTTTTCCCATCCTTTTAAATCTACAGGACAAGCTACT
Organism: Triticum dicoccoides; assembly: GCF_002162155.2. Lineage (NCBI taxonomy): Eukaryota > Viridiplantae > Streptophyta > Magnoliopsida > Poales > Poaceae > Triticum > Triticum dicoccoides. The sequence goes on along the minus strand of NC_041391.1, from coordinate 293,540,929 downwards.
GCATGTTTACCATCCCTGGGAATGTGATTGACCTCACGGGATGTGCCCTTTATATCCTTTTCGATGAAGGGCAACAGATGGAAGGAGACATAATGGATTATCTCATAAATTTGTGGAAGGATAAGCCGGAGACCTCTGAGATATTCACTAGTGCTGACAGGGTTGTACTTAGTCCCTACTTCATATAGGTTTTAATTCTTTGCATCCCTATCTCCCTTTTTTTGCTCTAGTTTTGTTGTAGTGGCATTTGGGAGGTGTTTTAATTGTGTTTCTGTGAATGCACAGTACTGCCTGGAGTATGATTTCTTCGCTGCAACAGTTCCAAAGTTCGATGCAAAAAATTCGGCTAAACTCCTCCCAATGTTTGTTCGCAAGGGAGAAGACCTTCTTAATGCAAAGCTGGTTAGGTTTTCATAACTCTTGCTTTTTAAAATTTTATGTACATCCTTTTGGTGAGTTTGTAAAGAAGCTTGTGTTCATCCCGGTTGTTCAATATCTATGCTTTATAGTTTGTGTTCACCGTTTCTTTCATTCTTGGCAGGTTTTTTTGGTACTATTCAACCCATTTGACACAATGGCGCACTATGGTGTGTATGTGCTGAATAGATATCGTGGGAGCATTGACATCCTTGATTCACTACCTTACAACAATAAGGGAACGTCGCGAACAAGTTTCCATGGAGACTGCCAAAATATCGTGAGTGTTTCTTAGCCTGAACCTCCTTTCATATCTGCTTGTTTGAAACGAAGTTTACTATGGCTTGTGTTGACAAAATATGTTTTATGTATCTGTTTTGGTAATACTGCTTGAACTGACTATCATTTGGTAGTTGAACTTCTCGTATATGTTTAGCTGGATCGTATGCAAGTGTCCCTTTTATGTACCTGAACCTAACTATTTTGGTTAACATGTTTTTGACTTCATATTATTTTGGCGTTTCCTGCAGATCAAGAGATTTGTTAGGTTGCTCGAGGAGGTGTACGGCAAGGCTGCGTACAAAGCACGCAAGCAGCCTAACTGGGTGACTATTGCAAAGAGGCCGACTTTTATCGATGTTCCAAAGCAAGTGAATAATGATTGTGGTTTCTTTGCCATTAAGTTCTGCTCTATATATGATGGCGATGAGCTTGTTGATGATATTGCTGATGTGGAGGTATGTTTTGTCCTTGTTCTTGTCTCATCATCATTTCATTTTTGTTGTTTGTTTTTGCTGAGATGCTCCTGCTGTGGTCTTAGTTATCCTTTACTAAACCATCATTTCATTTCCTGTTGGTAGGCTGCTGCAAATGACTGGAAGGTCGAGTTCATGCACACTCTAATCTTTAGCGAGAAGAATGAAGTCGTGCGTGCAGAGCTTCCTAAAGAGATCCAGTCCTTTGGCCCGTGAAGTTGAAGCATTAGTTTTAGTGCATATTTGATCTCGTAAAGATTTATGTTTGATAATGATTGGAATGATTCTGTAAAGATTTGGTTGTAAGAATTGTTTAGTGATTTGTGTATCTATAGCTGCAACACTATTACTTATGATATTTGAGGACAAATGTATTTGGTGTGAAGAATGATTTGGCTTGTGAATTTCAATATAATGCATCGTTTTTAGTATCCATGTGTAGTATGTTTTTCAGCAACAGATGTACCTGAACTTCTCCCTCGGCTATGGCTGAACTGCTCGTTTTTTTGTGTTGTTTAATTTTGGGCCCCAACATATGATCTTTGACTTGAACTTCTGCTTGAGATCTGGCTAGGCTGCTGGTTTCGGATGGATAGGACTTTCCGTGTTGTGTAATGTATTGTTATTTTTCAACCCAACCAATACGTAGCCTTTTGCATAGAATCTATATTTTTTGTGATTTTTCAACTGCGAATGGATTTCAACTATAACTTTGTGTAAAAATATTCTCATACACTCCTTAACTTCTCTTTATGTCTTTTGTCGGCATTATACATGAACTTCTACATGTATCCAAATAGAACTTCATATCTGAGCGCTTTGTCTTAGGCTTGCTAACCTTAGTTCATAAGACAAAACTTTAATTTTTTTAAGTATATTTTTTTCCTACATCGATTTTATATGATTTTATATACCAGAACTTCTTCTGCAAGCTAACCTGAACTTCAGACTGTATAATTATTTGCTGGTTGCTCTTTTATGGAATACAACACCAACACCTCCTCCTGCCATAGTATACCAGAACTTCCACTGTAATGTTGCTTGAACTTGATATTGTATATTTTTCATTTTTATTCTTGCTTGCACTTTGCATGTAATACATCACCAACACAACACTTCCTGCCATAATATATCAGGACTTCTGCTGTAATATTACTTGAACTTCACAGTGCATATTTTTTCATTTTATTACTGCTTGCTCTCTCATGCAATACATCACCAGCACCTCCTCTTATACTATACTAGTACTTCTGCAGTAACCTTACTTGAACTTCTACTGTATAATTTGTTTGAAACTTCAGCAATAAAAGTTCAAGTAAGCTTTCTCCTAAACTACTGTTTCAAAAGTGGAATAATATCCTGCGCATTGGCATGACATAAGTTTGCTTCGTTTAGTTGACCTAGTCTAACTGTTCATCAGCCTTGCGCTCCTCCTAGGCTTTGGTTGTGGTGGTTTTTGCTTGACATGTACCTCTTCCTCTTCATCATCTTCTCTATCTTCCTCTTCATTGTCCTCTTCCTCTTCATCATCCTCTTCCTCTTTCTCTTCATCGTCCTCTTCTCCGATTGCGTCTTCATCTTCTTCTTCCTCTTCATCTTCCACCACTTTCTTGTTGCTGGCTCTAGGTTTTGCTTTCTGTTTCTTCTCTGGCCTTTTGCTTGTCTTTTCAGCATCTGCGCACTGCGGGCATGTTCTTGCATTATGTGGTTCATACTGCTTGCATATGCTACAAAGCCTGCTACTTGCTTTCTGTGGGTGTGGTCCCTTCTTTTGTTCTGTAACTTTGGGCTGCTGTTTTTGAACTTTGGGTTGCTTGACCTCCTCGGCATCGTTTCTTTCCAAGAGTGTTGGACAGGTGAGCTTGTTGTGTCCCGCAACCTAGTTCACACACTACATTTCCTGTGTCCAAGTGGCACTCCGTTCTGATTGAGCACGATGACTCTTCCTGCAGGTGGTGCCTTTATTTGAGCTCCCTTGCCACTTTTATTTGCTGCAGAAATTTTCTTCCTACCCTTTGTTTCAGAGTACAACGGCAGTTTCATCGTCTCTTGCTGGCGCTGCTCCATTGATTGGTCAACAACCTGCTTGCATTTATTGGCATGAGCAGTGGCGTTTAGCATTTCAGCTGCACAATAATGAAGATCATCTTCAATTTCAGCATCCTCTTGAGCCATCCTTTCGTCAGCATCCGCTCGATTTGCTAAATGTATTGCATCAAGATCTTCCACGAGCCTCTTGAGAACATAGTAGGCTCTGTCATATTGCTGGTCACATCTCATTGCTTTCTTGTTAACCATCAAATTTAGTTGCAGCAAGATGTCTTGCTTCGATAGTCTTGAGCTGCCATCCGATGCGGTTGTGTTATAGTCCCTTGTATCAAAGGTTGGCTGTGATTTTGCAGTCTTTGTGTACCGTTGAGGATATACTTGTTTGGAATTTTGTCAGGCTTCAGGTAGTCCAGTATGTTCATGATGTGAAGGCAGAAGAGGCCTGCATTTTTGTGATGAATGCAGAATACATAGTTTGTGAGCCAGCAATGAGTTTCACATATTTTGATATGATACTACTAGTTTAGCTATTTAGTGAGTTTGTTTTTCCGCTCACCTGTGTGTGTCCATATCTTGCATTCACACTCGTATATTTCATTATCAGGGTCAGCTAGAACCTGGAATTCATGCTTTGACCAGGAAAATCTTTCTTCATCATCATGCACAGCCTTGTTGTGGTAGTACACAAGGTACTTAGTGGGCTTTGCTATAGGCTTTGCGCGAAATAGCGTGGCTTTTCTCATCCTAGTCCTCATCTCGGTGTACACGGCTCTCATGTACTTTATAGACATGTCTTCCTCGTAGCCGTATGTTGTTTTTGTCATAGGATTGGTCTGCACATGTCAAAAAATAAGATATTAGTAGAAGCAGAGTCATGGGTTTCATTTTTTTAAATTCAAAGTGCACATGTTTGAAGGAAAAAACAATATGATGGGGTTCTTTTTTTTGTGTGTGTGTTCATACCATGCTGGTCATTGTTTGCTCGTTCTCCTTCCGTATCCGAGTTTGTATGCAAGCATTTACCCGCCTAGCAAACTTGTGTAGGTTCTGGGTCCCCTTGACAAACCCTCTCTTGAGCACGTGGTTCATGCTCTCGCTTTGTTGTGTGGAAGTCATTCTAGCACAGAAAATGTTCTTGTAATATGCTGAAACCACATTTTCCTATCATTCCAGAGCTGCATCATCATCTGGTCGTTCTCTAGGTTGTACTTGTGCACGAGTTCAGCCCAGGCAGTTTCAAACTCCGTTGGCATTAGCGGCCAGTTTAATATAGCTACGAACTCCTCTTTTATTGTTTTGTACTTTTTTTATAGCAACGCGAGGTATTCCTTGTACTTTTTCAGGATGTGCCAATGGCATAGCTTGTGGACGGTGTTTGGGAATGATTGTGGTATAGCTTTCGCCATCGACGGGCACTGGTCTGCATGAATTAAAAAAATGTAACTTGCTCCTTTTTTGCAGTGATGGTGACCTTATGTTGTACAAGTACTTGAACTTCACATGCAACAATATGACTATCTAAAAATGGCACATGTATTTTTTCTTACAATAGTGTTCTTGAACTTCTGTGGTACTAGTGCTTGAACTTAACAGGTAGCAGTAGGACTACCTAGTAGTGTCACACTCAAAATTTTCTTACAGCAGTGTTCTTGAACTTCTGTGGTACCAGTGCTTGAACTTCACATAAATAACTATATTTTTCTGAACATGTTACATATTTTTCCTTTACATCTTTTTGTCCTTGAACTTGTATGATTCCTGTACTTGAACTTCACATTCATGACTAGTTTTTTTCTAAACATGTGACAAATAATTTTGCTTTCTTCTACTGTTAGTTGGACTTCTGTGCTAACAGTGGTTGAACTGCTTGTTGTATATTATTTTCAGATAAAACCAAATATACCCAATACAGACCCATAGACTGAAAAGATGATCAAACTTGTACAATTTTTTATTTGAGCTCACCTGTTAGAATGCAAGTTGGGTGCTTGTTGTTCATGCACCGTACAAATGTATCAAACAGCCACTTGCATGACTTTGCATCTTCATCTCTGATAAGGGCAACAGCAAATATTGTTGACTGCAAGTGATGGTTTGTCCCAACAAACACTCCCAGAGGCATATGAAATCTGTTGGTTTTGTAAGTTGTGTTAAAGGTTACACAATCACCAAAGTCTTGATACGCTCCTCGACAGCTTGCATTGGACCAGAAAATGTTTTTGATTGTCTTGTCCTTGTCTACTTGTATGTCATAGAAAAACTCATCATTGATTGCCTTCATGTCCTTGAAGAATGAAACAAGTTTCAACACATCATCCAAATCATCTTTCCTTGCATTCATGGCTTTCCTGCAAATTAGATGCAAACATTCATTTTGTTATTTTTGCTAGCAAAGGGTTGTGACTTAGGATGCTATGTGCATTGCAGTATGTGGATGTTTGAATACTCACTGGTTTAGTAAGTCTCGTCCGGTCATGCTTAGGAAGTAGCTTCCATCTTCATTTTCAGATAGCATGGAGATGATTGTTGTGTTCTTGACATCATGGTACTGCAGGAGTTTTACGTACTCCAAAATAGTGGGGTCATAATTCTTGTGTGAGTGCAAGAATACCAGCATGTCATCAGTTTGCATGAGTGTGTGATTATGATTGTACTCAATGTCCACTGCCACGCATGTGTTATCCTCCTGCACCTTCACCCTCATTCTTGCATTGCAGCCTGTCCTCCGCGATGTTTTGTTTCGCTGCCTATCAGCCTCTAAAACAGAAGTGGTGTGTTTCCCTTGGAACGCGCAAACAAAATACTTGTGATTGTCATTCCCTCCCATCGTCCTGATTCCAAAACTAGCGTGTCTTGCATATCTGTTATAAAATTTGCTTGCTTTCTCTACATATTTGAATCACATCTTTAGTCTTGGTCTTAGATAATCCGGGAGATCCGACATCTGCAGAAAAAGAAAAAATAATCCAAATGGCACATTAAAATGCAGTTTATGAACTTGTTATCCTAGAGGGAGCAGAAAATTTGCAGATAATACAAGATGCGTATATAAATATTTTTTGTTTCACTTACGTGCATGTATGATTGCAACTCCACTAGAGTCTGCTGCTGGCACTTTGGGATGGGGCATGGTGGAGTTATCATAGCAGGATGCAGGAGTGGATCACGAGGAGGAAGGAGGGCTGAAGATGGCCTCTCTCTTGTTTGCGTCCTTTTTGCTTGAGGTGGTTGTGGAGGTTTTGCGATCCTGGTATTGGTTTGCACTTTTGTTTTGTGAAGCAATCCATCTCCCTTATGTCCCGTACAACTCTGACCTGTAGCAGCAGCAGGATCCAACGGTGGTAGTGTGCAGAGAACTCTCCTCCGTGTGTGTGTTCCTATTTGATTTGTCCTGGGATCTTGTTTAGTTGCTTCCATTTGGCGTTGACGAGGCACACCATGATAACCTCCAGAGTTACACGCAGGACTTGAGCTAACCCCCTCCTCCATCGGCGTGCCTGGGAGTCTGCTCGTGGATACAAAGAATCCGCGGGGGATTTCCGGCGTCACCCAATTAGGTGGAGCCGCAAAGTTGTGCGGATAGGGCTGTGACCCAGCATCTTGGAAGTCTCCATGTGCTTCGGGTGTCATCCATTTTTGGTCTGGAGCAGTTTGGCAATGCTGTCGGTGCGTTTGAGGGGTGACCCATTGAGGGGGTGGTGCAACGCGTACGGGCTTGGGATTGAGTACTTGCTACTGGGAACTTCTGAGCTTCTTCATGCGTCTCTCGTCTTCCTGTCATAAAAGAAAAAAAATATTAGCACACAAGTTACATCTACTTATACCTTTCTAACTGAACTTAGCATTATTCACAGCCTGAACTTCACATGGCTTTTCACATGTGAACTTCAGGCAGATTTACTACTATCTTTGGCAGCCTGGACTGATGCTCACAAACTACCTGAACTTCACATGGATGTGAAGTTCAGGCAGATTTACTAATATCTTTGGCAGCCTGGACTGATGCTCACAGACTACCTGAACTTCACATGGATGTGAAGTTCAGGCAGATTTACTAATATCTTTGGCAGCCTGGACTGATGCTCACAGACTACCTGAACTTCACATGGATGTGAAGTTCAGGCAGATTTTATAAAAGCTTTGGCAGTCTGGACTGATGCTCACAGATGTACCTGAACTTCACATGGCAGCAAGAAAATAACAAGCAGAGGGAAGAAGTTCAACCATACCCTGGCTAGAAGTTCGGCCAACCTTTTTCCAGCAGCTGATAGGCCACCTTGTGAGCAATTTGTCGGAGAGCTAGGAGAGGAACCGCATGGCAATCCATGTCTTGCATAGGGCGCAAAGTTCATCTGCACGAAGCAAGAAGGTCAGGCAAGGTATGATTGAAGAAGAAGGCGACAAGTGGGAGGAAGTTCATGTACCGTTGTTGGATTTGAAGGCGCCGCCGATGCCGCCTCCGTCGTAGAGTTGCCCCGTTGGCCGTGCTGATTGCCGTAGCTTCCGTCGGGGCCGTCATCTACTTAGTCCATGGTGGCTTCACCGCGTCCAGGCAACATGGGCTCCCTTGCACCGGCGTCTGCCGTCGCTCACTCGCCCACGCCGGTGGTCTGCCAAGAGGTAGGACAGAGGGGTGGCGGTGGATCCGGTCGACCAGGCTCTAGAGACGGAGGGGGTGCGGCGGATCCGGCCAGCCAGGAGCTGGAGACGGGGGGAAGGCGGCGGATCGAGGGGAGGAGCGGCAGATCGAGGCAAGGAGGGGGGCTGGGGCGGCTCGGGATCGGGATCAGGTGGATCCTGTCAGGGAGGCCTCGGGATCGGGTGGGATCCTGTCGGGCCGGCCCGACAGTTCAGGGAAGTTCGGGAGGGCCCTGTCGGGCCCTTATAGAGGCTGCTGTGATCCAAATAACTATTCTAATCCTGGGATTAGAATAGTGCTGTCCTATATATATATATATATATATATATATATATATATATATATATATATATATATATATATAGATCTCTCCAACACATAGTGCTTGCCAAAAGAAGAAGTGTAAAAAGGAAAGGTGAAGATCACCATGACTCTTGTATAAGGGTAGAAGATAAAGGTAAAAGATAGGCCCTTCGCAGAGGGAAGCAGAGGTTGTCATGCGCTTTTATGGTTGGATGCAAAAAATCTTAATGCAAAAGAACGTCACTTTATATTGTCTCTTGTGATAAAGAACTTTATTATGTAGTCCGTTGCTTTTATTTCTTCCATATCACAAGTTCGTATAAAGCTTATTTTCTTCACACTAATAGATCATACATATTTAGAGAGCTATTTTTATTGCTTGCACCGATTACAACTTACTTGAAGGATCTTACTCAATCCATAGGTAGGTATGGTGGACTCTCATGGAAAAATTGGTTTAAGGGATGTTTTGAAGCACAAGTAGTATCTCTACTTGGTGCAAAGGATTTGGCTAGCATGAGGGAGAAAACCAAGCTCAGTATGTTGGAGGATCCATGACAATATAACTTCTATTCGGATATAAGCAAGCATAACTCATTATGTTGTCTTCCTTGTCCAACATCAACTTTTTAGCATGCCATATTTTAATGAGTGCTCACAATTACAAAAGATGTCCAAGATAGTATATTTATATGCGAAGCCTCTCTTTCTTCCTACAATGACCAAAACTATGTTTGTCAACTCTCAACAACTTTTATTCATCATACTCTTTATATGTGAAGTCGTTACTCTCCATAAGATCAATATATGATCTTTTTATTTCTTTTTATTCCTTCTTTTCTTTAATTCCCTCAAGATCATAGCAAGAAAGCAAAGCCCTCAACTCAAAACTACTCTTTATTATATATAGCTCACAGACTCGACTACATAGATAGAGATCAAAACAAAACACAAAGCTAGATCTTACTAAAAACTTTATTCTACTAGATCAAGATATAACCAAAAGGATCGAACTAAGAAAAAGGATAAAGGTAAAGGTGTGATGGTGATACGATACCGGGGCACCTCTCCCCAGCTTGGCAGTTGCCAAGGGGAGTGCACATACCCATGTATTTATGTCTCTTTCATCGGCGGTGGTGATGATGGAGTTGATGATGTAGTAGGCTCGTCATCCATCTCCCAAGGCATAGGCTCACCATCATAGAAAGATGAATGAGTCTCCAGGATCCTCAAATCTGCAGCCAAACTCATCCTCTTAAATCTGTATTCATACATAGTTTTGGTTTTGCAGGTCATAGATCTGGGCTTGGAGATGCACGATTTTCTCATGAAGCTTGAAGATGAACTCCCCGATGTTCTTGGCATCCAGCTTGTGATTGTTGGTGGACTCCACGATCATCATATGATTGGCGTTGAGTCCATGTTCCACCATCCCTTGGCACTTGAAAACTTGCTGCTCCATTGCTTTGAGTCTTGTCTCCACGCTTCCGGTCTTTTTAGACCCCTCAACATCATGGATGTGCAGCACCCCCTCACGCATCTGAATGGCATGAGGGTGTCGCAACACCTCCGCAAGGTAGTGGTTGATGACCTTCTCGAAAAACTTGTCCTTGGGGGCGCTTGGAGACGTCATGGTGATCTAAATCTGTCAGAAAAATAGCTCGAAACAAGAACAGAAGATTTTGTCGTGGTATGGCGGCCAAAACCTTCGGGAGAATATATAATGAATTTTTATCGACCAAAATAAGTATTGTGCAAGAAAACAGAGTCTAGGGGGCACACAAAGTGGCCATAAGGTAGGGGGCGGCTAGGGGGGTAGGGCGCGCCCTCCACCCTTGTGGTCTCCTCGTGCATCTTTCGGACTACTTTTCATTTTCCTAATTTTTTAAATATTCCAAAACTGATAAAAATTGCCATTGGAAACGTTTTGGAGTCGGTTTACTTACTGTACCACATACCTATCCCTTTTCGGAGTCTGAAACGTTCTGGAAAGTATCCCATATGTACTCCTCCGGTGTTATGGTATTAATTATATTGGTCTCAATATTTATGGGAGTACTTGAGATATAATGTTTGATTCTTTGACTGTTTATCACCTTCGGATTCATGCCTTCGGCGTTGCTAATTTTGAGCGCACCGAAACGATACACCTCCTCGATAATGTAAGGACCTTCCCATTTAGAGAGAATCTTTCCTGCAAAAAATCTTAAACAAGAATTGTATAACAAAACATGGTCACCTACATTAAACTCACGCTTTTGTATCCGTCATGCCATCTTTTAACCTTTTCTTTAAACAACTTGGCATTCTCATAGGCTGGGGTTCTCCATTCATCAAGTGAGCTAATGTCAAATTACCTCTTCTCACCGGCAAATTTGAAATCATAGTTGATCTCTTTAATTGACCAGTAAGCTTTATGTTCTAGTTCGAGAGGTAAGTGACATGCTTTTCCATAAACCATTTTATACGGAGACATACCCATAGGGTTTTTATAAGCAATTCTATAAGCCCATAATGCATCATTAAGTTTCTTAGACCAATTCTTTCTAGATCTATTAACAGCCTTTTGCAAAATCAATTTAATCTCTCTATTGCTCAATTCTACTTGGCCACTAGACCGAGGATGATACAGAGATGTAATTCTATGGTTAACATCATATTTAGCAAGCATTTTACGGAAAGCACCATGAATAAAAATGTGAACCACCATCAGTCATTAAATATCTAGGGACTCCAAACCTCAGAAAAATAACTTCTTTAAGCCTCTTAATAGAAGTGTTATGATCAGTACTACTAGTTGGAATAGCTTCTACCCACTTAGTAACGTAATCAACATCAACTAAAATATGTGTATACCCATTAGACGAAGGAAAAGGTCCCATATAATCAAAGCCCCAAACATCAAATGGTTCAATAACAAGTGAATAATTCATAGGCATTTCCTGACGTCTACTAATTTTGTCAATTGTCTGGCATTCATCACAAGAAAAGACAAACTTAAGAGCATCCTTGAAGAGAGTAGGCCAATAAAAACCAGATTGCAATACCTTATGTGCAGTTCTATCTCCAGCGTGGTGTCCTCCATAAGCCTCAGAGTGGCACTTGCGTAGGATCTATTCCCATTCATGCTCAGGTGCACAACGTCTAATAACACCATCTACTCCTTCTTTATAAAGGTGTGGGTCATCCCAAAAGCAATGTCTTAAATCATAGAAAAACATTTTCTTTTGCTGGTATATGAAACTAGGTGGTATAAATTTAGCAACAATGTAATTAGCATAATCAGCATACCATGGAGTATTACAAGAAGCATTTATGACAGCTAGTTGCTCATCAGGAAAGCTATCATCAATTAGCAGTGGGTCATCAAGAACATTTTCTAACCTAGACAAGTTGTCTGCAACGGGGTTCTCAACTCCCTTTCTATCAATAATATGCAAATCAAATTCTTGTAGCAAGAGAACCCATCTAATAAGTCTAGGTTTAGCATCTTTCTTTTCCATAAGATATTTAATAGCATCATGATCAGTGTGAATAGTTACTTTGGAATCAACAATATAAGATCTGAACTTATCACAAGCAAATACAACTGCTAAAAATTATTTTTCGGTAGTAGCATAATTTCTCTAGGCACTGTCTAGAGTTTTACTAGCATAATGAATAACATTCAATTTCTTATCAACTTTTTGTCCTAGTACAGAACCAACAACATAATCACTAGCGTCATACATAATTTCAATGGGCAGTTTCCAATCAGGTGGTTGCACAATAGGTGGAGAAATCAAGGCTTTCTTAAGTATTTCAAATTCTTCTACACAATCATCATCAAAAACAAAAGGAACATCTTTTTGGAAGAGATTAGTGAGAGGCCTAGAAATTTTAGAGAAGTTTTTAATAAACCTCCTATAGAAACCAGCAGGACCAAGGAAACTTCTTATACCTTTTGATATCTTTAGGACACGACATCTTTTCAATAGCATCAACTTTAGCTTTATCAACTTCAATACCTCTTTCAGAAACTTTATGCTCCAAGACAATACCTTCATTAACCATAAAGTGGCACTTCTCCCAATTCAAGACGAGATTAGTTTATTTACATCTCTGCAAAACTCGATCAAGGTTGCTTAAGCAATCATCAAAAGAAGTCCCGTAAACGGAGAAATCATCCATGAAAACTATTGGGGATATGACTATTGGGTATGACCCGCCGAGGAGGGGCCGAGTTATACCTACGGCGGTTCATCCATACAAAGCCCATGAGGATGTCGAAGATGGCGGTTCATGAAGCAAGGTCCTAAAGCCCAAGGGCGACTTAGGGCCCATAGGGGTAAACCGCCATATGTGTATGACTTATATTGTAAGGCAAGTGTATTTATTTATCGAGCCGGACACGTTATCTATAAGCCGGCCGGGACTTTGTGAGCCAGTGGCATCAACCTGTGTATATAAAGGGATGACCCGGCGGCGGTTCAGGGCAAGAAACAAGAGATCGAAAGCTAGGTCAAGCGTATTCGCTCCCTGGTAATCGAGACATAAGCAATACCACCTCAAACTGGATTAGGCCTTTACCTTCACCGCAAGGGGCCGAACCAGTATAAACTCTATGTGTCCTTTGTCCCATTTAACCCCTTTAAGCTAACCTATTTGCGATGGCTCCACAACTAAGTCCTCACACCAGGACATCTGCCGTGACAATTCCACGACAGTTGGCACCCACCATGGGGCCAGCACACAGTGGTTTTGAGTTCTTGAAGGGCAGCTTCGAAGGGATCAAGGGATACACTATGGGCCGGATGACGAAGAGTCGTCACAACAAGCTCTACATAGACGATGCAGGCTGGGGCCCCGAGGACGGCTCAATTGAGTACCGGTACCAGGTCACCTTTGGTGGAATTCACATCTTCATCAGCAAGATCAGCGAGCCGGGCCCGAAGCCGGACATTTGCACCGACATCATCGAGACGGCTTAGCGTGCACGACCCGCCCAAGTTCAGCCCACCATGAAACGTGCCTTCATGGGATTCATCCATGGGGAAGAATTTGAGGAAGGATCCATGTCTGGCGGTGAGACGACCATCTATTCTGACGGTGAGTCGTCCACGGGCGAGACTACTTCATTGTATCAACTGCAAGACGGCATGCTTGGGGGCTGTTTTGATGGCGATAATATTCCGGACCCCTATGGGCCGCCGAATAGGGTCGCAATCTTCATGGCCAGTACACAGCCCATGCAGAATTCTTCGACTGCGGCAGCAATGGTCTCCAGTTCAGCAACGGCGATGGCAGCCGGGGCAGGAGGCCCTGTGCGCCCGCGGGCTCAGGTTTTGACTGATTTGCTGGAAAATTTGACGGCCTTGTTAACAGTAGAGTTTAACCCGGCAAATCAAGTTCGGCATAACACGGAAGTTGCAAAACTGCATGACGATGTAGCGCAAGCCAAGGAAGACTTGGCGACGGAGAACGCTAGGATGACTGGAGAGCGAGCTTTTTTGGATGCTCGTGCATAATGGATCCAGGCTAATTCCTTCCGGCTCTCGTTGGATCAGAACGCTTCAAACGAAATCATGAGAAGAAGGCACCAGAGTCGTCTGCCGCCGGTTTACGAGGTGAGAAATCTCTTTTGCACGTGTGGAGCGGGGACCAGTAACCAACCAGAGATAAACCGGGTTGAAGCGCCTGGGGCTGGAGTGCCGGCTCAACCGCGCACGACGGAGCCGCCTCGTCTGAATAATACTCCGACTTAGTATGTGCCAACACCACCGGGTCATTATTCCAACCCTTTGGATAATATGATCGCTGCGGCGACACGATTGGCGGCTCTCCCAGTTGAAGGTGATTCTCCAACTGCGGTTGAGACGCGAAGGTCTAGAGAGCTTCTTCAAACAACATTGGTACAACAAGAGGCACATTCTTACAGTGAAAATAGGATTCACTCGACCCCTCGCCCAAGCCGGAGTTATAGCACACACATGGACTCACCGGCCGTTTCAAGCAATGACAGGCGCTGTAACCAGCCGCGTGGGCATGTGATATGTCTCCAATGTATCTAATTTTTTTGATTGTTCCATGCTATTATATTACCTGTTTTGGATGTTTAATGGGATTTGCTATGCACTTTTATATTATTTTTGGGACTAACCTATTAACCGGAGGCCCTGCCCAAATTGCTATTTTTTTGCCTATTTCAGTGTTTCGCGGAAAAGGAATATCAAATGGAGTCCAAACGGAATGAAACCTTCAAGAGAGTTATTTTTGGAACAAACACAATCCAGGAGACTTGGAGTGGACATCAAGGCACAAACGAGGCGGCCACGAGATAGGAGGGCGCGCCCGGGGGGTAGGCACACCCCCACCCTCGTGGGCCCCTCGTGGCTCCCCTGACCGACTTACTTTGCCTATATATACTCATATACCCTGAAAACATCTAGGTGCACCACGAAACCCTATTTCCACTGCCGCAACCTTTTGTACCCATGAGATCCCATCTTGGGGCCTTTTCTGGTGCTCCGTCGGAGGGGGAATCGATCACAGAGGGTTTGTACATCAACACCATAGCCTCTCCGATGAAGTGTGAGTAGTTTACCACAGACCTTCGGGTCCATAGTTATTAGCTAGATGGCTTCTTCTCTCTCTTTGGATCTTAATACAAAGTTCTCCTTGATCTTCTTGGAGATCTATTCGATGTAATTCTTTTTGCGGTGTATTTGTCGAGATCCGATGAGTTGTGGGTTTATGATCAAGATTATCTTTGAACAATATTTGAATCTCCTCTGAATTCTTTTATGTATGATTGGTGATCTTTGCAAGTCTCTTTGAATTATCAGTTTGGTTTGGCCTACTAGATTGATCTTTCTTGCAATGGGAGAAGTGCTTAGCTTTGGGTTCAATCTTGCGGTGTCCTTTCCCAGTGACAGCAGGGGCAGCAAGGCATGTATTGTATTGTTGCCACCAAGGATAAAAAGATGGGATTTATATCATATTGCTTGAGTTTATCCCTCGACATCATGTCATCTTGCCTAATGCGTTACTCTGTTCTTATGAACTTAATACTCTAGATGCATGCTGGATAACGGTCGATGTGTGGAGTAATAGTAGTAGATGCAGAATCGTTTCGATATACTTGTCGCGGACATGATGCCTATATACATGATCATGCCTAGATATTCTCATAATTATGCACTTTTCTATCAATTGCTCAACAGTAATTTGTTCACCCACCGTAATACTTATGCTATCTTGAGAGAAGCCACTAGTGAAACCTATGGCCCCGGGTCTATTTTCCATCATAGAAGTTTCCGATCTATTTTATTTTGCAATCTTTACTTTCCAATCTATATCATAAAAATACCAAAAATATTTATCTTATTATCTCTATCAGATCTCACTTTTGCAAGTGGCCGTGAAGGGATTGAAAACCCCTTTATCGCGTTGGTTGCAAGGTTCTTATTTGTTTGTGTAGGTACGAGGGATTTGCGTGTAGCCTCCTACTGGATTGATACCTTGGTTCTCAAAAACTTAGGGAAATACTTATGCTACTTTGCTGCATCAGCCTTTCCTCTTCATGGCAAAACCAACGCATGCTCAAGAGGTAGCAAGAAGGATTTCTTGCGCCGTTGACGGGGGAGGTCTACGCGCAAGTCAAGACGTACCAAGTACCCATCACAAACTCTTGTCCCTCGCATTCCATTATTTGCCATTTGCCTCTTGTTTTCCTCTCCCCCACTTCACCTTCACCTTTTCTTCGCCTTCTTCCCGTATGTATTTTTGTTTATGTTTCACGTGCCTTCTATCTGCTTGCATCTTTGCTTGCTAAAAATCTATTGATATGGATCCACTTAAAGTGTTCTACTTGGATCATCTTTGATCCTTATGCGCTCGTGCTGAAACCCCAACTAGCCTAGTTGATGGGAAATCTTTAGATGAGCATGCTCATTTTGTGCGTCATCGTTTATCTGAAAAGGGGAAGCTCTTATGGTATCAAATAAATAGTTTGCTATGCTATGCTTGGAATCTTTTTGAAATTTATGACTTTACGTGTTGCTCTAAGAACCCTAAAAAACACCTTCCCTACCTATGCGAGTTTAATGAAAATGAAATCTTATCTTCTTATGGAAAGGGTGATTATAGTTACTATGATATTAAACAAATTTAAGAATTTGTCGTTTTTAAGGGTGCTCATGAAGTTGCTTCTTTGATTGAAAAGTATGATATTACTTTCCACAAATATGAAAATTCCAACATACTTAAATATTGCTATGAAAACTATGCTCATAATGCCTATGTTAAGGAATTTATTGAGAGAATGACCGTTGCTTTGGAAGAAAATAATGATATGCATGAATCTAGAGATAATTATGATTCCGATGATTTGATTGAAATACCCCTTGATGAACATGATGCTTGCTATTCTTGTGGCCATGATGCCAATATTTATGAAGATGAATTTGCTATAGTTCCTTATGTTAAACATGAGATCGTTGCTATTGCACCCATACTTGATAGTTCCTTCGATGAAAAGCATGATTGCAATGATGTTATTATAAATTCTCTTGATGTCAATTGTGCTAATAATATGCAAAACCCTAAGCTTGGGGATGCTAGTTTTGCTATGTCTACTACTTGTTGCAATGATCATGATTGGGGTGATTCTTCTTATGATCTTGAAAATCTATTTAAGCCCCATGATGAATATGAGATTGATAATAATGTTTGCAATAATATTGAAAGTGGGTTTGGAAGAGTGTCAACTTTAGATCCCACATATTTGGAGAATGTTCAATCTTATGAAGTTTTTGATAAAAGTGGGTTTGGAGAGGTCATGACTTTAGTTAATGTTAATCCCACTATTTTGGAAGAGTGTCAACTTTGCATACATGTGGATCATGTTAAGAATATGTTTTTGATAGCTATATTGTTGAATTTGCTTATGATACCACATGTAATTATTATGAGAGAGGAAAATATGGTTGGAGAAATTTTCATGTTACCAAATTACCTCTCGTTATGTTGAGATTGCTATTGTTTCTTTCCGCTTCCTTGCATATGCTAGTTTTTGCTTGCTATGATAATTTGTTTGCCTATAAGATGCCTATGCATAGGAAGTATGTTAGACTTATATGTGTTTGTCATGTGTTTCATGATGCTCTCCTTGCGCTTCAATTCTTGTCTTCCATGTGAGCATCATCGAAATCTCAATGCCTAGCTAGGGGTGTTAAACGATAGCACTTGTTGGGAGGCAACCCAATTTTATTTTTGTTCCTTGCTTTTTGTTCCTGTTTAGTAATAAATAATTCATCTAGCCTCTGGTTAGATGTGGTTTTATGTTTTAATTAGTGCTTGTTCCAAGTAGAACCTATAGGATAACCTACGGTGATAGTTAACTTCATCTTGTTGAAAAACAGAAACTTTTGCGTGCACGAGAATAATTTTGATAAATCACCAAAACGTGATTTTCAGCTTATTATTTTTGCAGAAGATTAATAGAAAAATGTCCTAGGACTTCCTATTTTTTTAGAATTTTTGGGGTTCCAGAAGTATTCGAAAGTTACAGATTACTACAGACTGTTCTGTTTTTGACAGATTCTGTTTTTCGTGTGTTGTTTGCTTATTTTGATGAATCTATGGCTAGTATCGGGGGGTATGAACCATAGAGAAGTTGGAATACAGTAGGTTTAACATCAATATAAATAAAGAATGAGTTCATTGCAGTACCTTAAAGTGGTGGTTTGTTTTCTTGCACTAACGGAGCTCATGAGATTTTCTGTTGAGTTTTGTGTTGTGAAGTTTTCAAGTTTTGGATAAAGATTTGATGGATTATGGAATAAGGAGTGGCAAGAGCCTAATCTTGGGGATTCCCAAGGCACCTAAGGTAAAATTCAAGTACAACCAAAAGCCTAAGCTTGGGGATGCCCCGGAAGGCATCCCCTCTTCCGTCTTCGTCTATCGGTAAGTTTACTTGATGATATATTTTTATTCACCACATGATATGTGTTTTGCTTGGAGCGTCTTGTATGATTTGAGTCTTTCCTTTTTAGTTTACCACAATCATACTTGCTGTACACACATTTTGGGAGAGACACACATGAATCGGAATTTAGTAGAATACTCTATGTGCTTCACTTATATCTTTTGAGCTAGACAATTATGCTCTAGTGCTTCACTTATATCTTTTTAGAGCATGCGGTGGTTTTATTTTATAGAAATTATTGATCTCTCATGCTTCACTTATATTATTTTGAGAGTCTTTTAGAACAGCATGGTATTTGCTTTGATTATAAAATTAGTCCTAATATGATGAGCACCCAAGATAGGTATAATAAAAACTTTCATATTAAGTGCATTGAATACTATGATAAATTTGTTACTTGATAATTGTTTTGAGATATAAAGGTGGTAATGTTAGAGTCATGCTAGTTGGGTAATTATGAAGTTGAGAAATACTTGTGTTAAAGTTGGCAAGTCCTGTAGTATGCACGTATGGTGAACGTTGTGTGACAGTTTTGAAGCATAGGGTGTTCTTTGATTGCCTTCCTTATGAGTGGAGGTCGGGATCGCGTGATGGTTAATTCCTACCAACCCTTCCCCTAGGAGCATGCATAGTAGTACTTTGCTTCGAGGGCTAATAAACTTTTGTAATAAGTACATGAGTTCTTTATGACTAATGTGAGTCCATGGATTATACGCACTCTTACCCTTTTGCAATTTGCTAGCCTCTCCGGTACCGTGCATTGCCCTTTCTCACCTTGAGAGTTGGTGCAAACTTCGCCGGTGCATCCAAACCCTGTGATATGATACGCTCTATCACACATAAACCTCCTTATATCTTCCTCAAAACAGCCACCATACCTACATATTATGGCATTTCCATAGTCATTCCGAGATATATTGCCATGCAACTTTCCACCGTTCCATTTATTATGACACGCTCCATCATTGTCATATTGCTTTTGCATGATCATGTAGTTGACATCGTATTTGTGGCAAAGCCACCTTTATAATTCTTTCATACATGTCGCTCTTGATTCATTGCATATCCCGGTACACCGCCGAAGGCATTCACATAGAGTCATATTTTGTCCTAAGTATTGAGTTGTAATTCTTGAGTTGTAAATAGATAGAAGTGTGATGATTTACATTAATAGAGCATTGTCCCATGTGAGAAAAGGATGATGGAGACTATGATTCCCCCACAAGTCGGGATGAGTCTCCGGACTTTATGAAAAATAAGAGGCCAAAGAAGCCCAAATAAAAAAGAAGAGGCCAAAGAAGCCAAATAAAAAAAAGAAAAAAACGAAAAAATGAGAGAAAAAGAGAGAAGGGACAATGTTACTATCCTTTTACCACACTTTTTCTTCAAAGTAGCACCATGATCTTCATGATAGAGAGTCTCCTATGTTGTCACCTTCATATACTAGTGGGAATTTTTCATTATAGGACTTGGCTTGTATATTCCAATGATGGGCTTCCTCAAATTGCCCTAGGTCTTCGTGAGCAAGCAAGTTGGATGCACACCCACTTAATTTCTTTTAATGAGCTTTCATACATTTATAGCTCTAGTGCATCCATTGGATGGCAATCCCTACTCCTCGTATTAACATCAATTGATGGGCATCTCCATAGCCCGTTGATTAGCCGCGTCAATATGAGACTTTCTCCTTTTTTTGTTTTCTCACATAATCCCTATCATCATACTCTACTCCACCCATAGTGCTATATCTATGGCTTATGCTCATGTATTGCATGAGGGTTGAAAAGGCTGAAGCTCGTTGAAAAGTGTGCACCAATTGCTTGGCTGAAACCGGGGTTGTGCATGATGGGAGCATTTTGTGTGACGAAAATGAAGCATGGCCAAACTATATGATTTTGTAGGGATAAGCTTTCTTTAGCCATGTTATTTTGATACGACACAAACTGCTTGGTTAGAAGGCTTGAAGTATTACTATTTTTATGTCAATATTAAACTTTTATCTTGAATCTTTTGGATCTGAACATTCATGCCACAATAAAGAAAATTACATTGAGAAATATGCTAGGTAGCATTCCACATCAAAAAATCTGTTTTTATCATTTACCTACTCAAGGACGAGTAGGAATTAAGCTTGGGGATGCTTGGTACGTCTCCAACGTATCTATAATTTTTTATTGTTCCATGAAATTATATTACCTGTTTTGGATGTTTAATGGGCTTTGCTATGCACTTTTATATTATTTTTGGGACTAACCTATTAACCGGAGGCCCAGCCCAAATTGCTGTTTTTTGCCTATTTCAGTGTTTCGCAGAAAAGGAATATCAAACGGAGTCCAAACGGAATGAAACCTTCGGGAGAGTTACTTTTGGAACAAATGCAATCCAGGAGACTTGGAGTGGATGTCAAGGAACAAACGAGGCGGCCACGAGGTAGGAGGGCGTGCCCAGGGGGGTAGGCGTGCCCCCACCCTCGTGGCTCCCCTGACCGACTTCCTTCGCCTATATATACTCATATACCCTGAAAACATCCAGGTGCACCAGAAACCCTATTTCCACCGCCGCAACCTTTTGTACCCGTGAGATCCCATATTGAGGCCTTTTCCGGTGCTCCGCCGGAGGGGGAATCGATCATGGAGGGCTTCTACATCAACACCATAGCCTCTTCGATGAAGTGTGAGTAGTTTACCACAGACCTTCGGGTCCATAGTTATTAGCTAGATGGCTTATTCTCTCTCTTTGGATCTCAATAAAAAGTTCTCGTTGATCTTCTTGGAGATCTATTCGATGTAATTCTTTTTGCGGTGTGTTCGTCGAGATCTGATGAATTGTGGGTTTATGATCAAGATTATCTATGAACAATATTTGAATCTCCTCTGAATTCTTTTATGTATGATTGGTTATCTTTGCAAGTCTCTTCGAATTATCAGTTTGGTTTGGCCTACTAGATTGATCTTTCTCGAAATGGGAGAAGTGCTTAGCTTTGGGTTCAATCTTGCGGTGTCCTTTCCCAGTGATAGCAGGGGCAGCAAGGCACGTATTGTATTGTTGCCATCAAGGATAAAAAGATGGGGTTTATATCATATTGCTTGAGTTTATCCCTCTACATCATGTCATCTTGCCTAATGCGTTACTCTGTTCTTATGAACTTAATACTCTAGATGCATGTTGGATAGCTCTCGATGTGTGGAGTAATAGTAGTAGATGCAGAATCATTTTGATCTACTTGTCACAGACGTGATGCCTATATACATGATCATGCCTAGATATTCTCATAATTATGCACTTTTCTATCAATTGCTCAACAGTAATTTGTTCACCCACCGTAATACTTATGCTATCTTGAGAGAAGCCACTAGTGAAACCTATGGCCCCCGGGTCTATTTTCCATCATAGAAGTTTCCGATCTATTTTATTTTGCAATCTTTACTTTCCAATCTATATCATAAAAATACCAAAAATATTTATCTTATTATCTCTATCAGATCTCACTTTTGCAAGTGGCCATGAAGGGATTGACAACCCCTTTATCGCGTTGGTTGCAAGGTTCTTATTTGTTTGTGTAGGTACGAGGGATTTGCGTGTAGCCTCCTACTGGATTGATACCTTGGTTCTCAAAAACTGAGGGAAATACTTACGCTACTTTGCTGCATCACCCTTTCCTCTTCAAGGGAAACCAACGCATGCTCAAGAGGTAGCAGCATGACCCGGTGCGTGATGGTGCTCAGGATTTGGTGGACCAGGGCAGGGCACATCGAGAAGCTGAGCAGGCGGCTCAGCAGGCGGCTCATCAACATCTTCTGGTTTATCAGACGATTTCGGTGGAGGCGGGCGTGACCTCTAGAACCACGGGTATACCATGTTTAGTGCCGGCTCTGCGGAATGAGCGTCTGCCCAAGGATTTCAAAGGGCCTCGTAAGGTGACTAACTACACAGCCGACTTACCCCCTGAGGCATGGATTGAGAGTTACGAGATGGCCATGGAACTGCTGAAGGTCAGCGATGCTGCGTGTGCCAAATACTTCATGATGCTGGATGGGATGACTCATACTTAGTTGAAAGGGCTGCCTGCCAATTCTATCGGGTCATGGGACGAGCTAAAAGCCCGGTTTATCCAAAATTTTAAAGATACGTGCAAACAGCCCATGTTGATTGCGGATTTGGATGCTTGCGCCCAAAATGAGGGAGAGTCAACGACCCATTGGGTGCGCCGGGTCAAGGCTATCTTGCACTCATCGGATAATATCAATGCCGGCTCAGCAGTCCTAATGTTAGAGAAGAATTGCCATTTTTGCCTCTTAAACAGAAGCTAGGTCGGCTCAAGCGCCATTGCAATGATATGGGGGAGCTGATGGCGGCTCTAATTAAATATGCCGACTCTGATAGTACCACGGACCCCGAGTCTGATGATGAAAAGCTGGGAAAGGGAAAGAAGAGTGGCAACACCAAGGGTCAGCAGCATAACCCGGTGAGTCAGGGGGGCAATGGTAAGCGCAAGGCTAATAATAATTCAGATTTTGTGGCCAATACCAATACACAAAATAATGGTCAGCGTCGTAAGGGGAAAACACCTCCTCGGGCAGGTGGATCAGGTCTCAATCTTGAGCAGATGCTGAACCAGCCCTGCCCAAAGCATGGTACGCGGGAACGACCGTCTAGTCACCTTTGGAAGGATTGTCAAATTATGAAGGAGTTCAACAATTCTGATTTGTTCCAGAACAATCATGGGCCGGGCGGCGGCTCAGGTTCTGGTGGTGGCGATTCTCATGGCCTAGGTTATGGTGGTGGCAATTCTAGTTCCGGCTTCCAGGGCCACCAAAACCATCAAGGTAATCAGAGTGGATACCATCAACAATCTCGTCAGGGGGCTCAGCAGCAACAGCAGTCTGGATATCAAAGTCATCTGAAGCAGTTGAATAGCGGGCAGTACCATGCCTTCACCACAAGTTTATGCAAGCGGGATCAGAAGCTCCATAAAAGGGCTATGGACGCCGTTGAGTCGGCAGTTCCCCATTACTTGCGATGGTCTGAGCAAACCATTTTGTGGAGTCGAGAGGATCACCCGCCCCGGGTTAATAATCCGGGTCACTCAGCTTTGGTGGTGGCGCCACAAGTTGGTGGATACAAATTCACTAAGATGGTGATATAATTTTGGATCTACCGCAGTTCTACAAAGGAAGTTTTTTAACCTAAAGGTCGCGACAGCAGAAGAGTGCATATGCTTGGGGAGGAGCTCATGCAGTAAAAAGTAGTTTATGAGGGTAACTAGGGGTGCTGAACTACTACCGCACACCTTTGCTATCAGTTTCAGGTCTATTTATGAGATCTAGGAGAGGAAAAGGAAAAACGAGGAAGAACATCAATGAACAGAAGAACCCTAATGCAGATCTAACAGTTGTAAAGAGGAGTACTTACTGATGCTGCGAGGCAGCAGAAGGGCGGCGCAGTCTATCTGATCAAGAACAGGTTGATGCAGCGGCCTTGTTGATGCAACGCTCAAAGGACGACGGTGGCGCCGGAGCTCGAGTTCTTCGGGGTCGCAAGGAAGAAGACGATGTGAAGAGGCAGGGGGAAAATGGAAGGAGCCCCGGTCCTATTTATAAAGGCAAGAGGATAAAATGGCAGGCGCGAGAATTGAGGGGCCTGAAGCGGCGAAAGGGGGCGCAGCTGTCGCCTCAATCTTCAGGAATTAATTAAACGAAGAGAATCTTCATAAATCTTTTTATGCAGAGATGACATCATGACGATTTACTGCAGTGTCAGAAGATGATGTCACGACGGTTCACCAAAGTTTATAGGAGAAGACAATATGGCGGTTTACGAGAATCATTAGAAGATGTTCACGGAATTTTTCTAAGTGTTGAAGATTGACATGAATAGGTTCAAATCAATCTAGGGCCTAATGTTGAGGATATAACTACTGAGTGTAAACCGCTGAGGATATAACTAAAGCCCATGAAGACAAAGAAGATGGCGCTTTACTGATAAGGCTTAGAGGCCCAGAGCCCGGAGGCGGATTAGGGCCCATAGCGGTAAACCGCCATAGTTGTATAACTTGTATTGTAAGTTAGGGAAAGGGAGAGACCGAGCCAGACACTTGTATGAGCCGGCCTCGGGACTCTGTAAACTGGCTGGGCGTCAACCTGTGTATATAAAGGGATGACCCGGCGGCGGTTCAGGGACAACAAACAACTCGAGACCCAGGCAAAGCGTATTTGCTCCCTGGTCATTGAAACCCCAATAATCCAATCACAACTAGATGTAGGCTTTTACCTTCATCGTAAGGGGCCGAACTAGTATAAAACTCTCATGTCCCTTGTCCAGTTAAACCCCTTCAGGCTAATCTCGTTGCGATGGATCCACGACTAAGTCCTTTAGGCTAATCTCATTGGGACGGCTCAAGCGTCACTGCAATGATATGGGAACACTCATGGCGGCTCTGGTTAAGTATGCTGATTCTAATAATACCAAGGACCCCGATTCTGATGAAGAGAAACAGGAGAAGGGAAAGAAGAATACCGGTTCAAAGGGACAGCATAACCAGGCGGGCCACGAAAACAATGGTAAGCGTAAAGCAGACAATTCCGATTTTGTGGCTAACACCAATATGTAGGGTAATATGCAGCACCGTAAGGGTAAACCGCCCCAGCGCGGTGGAGGAATGAATCTGGAACGCCTGTTAAACCAGCCTTGCCCAAAGCACGGGACAAAGGAGGTTCCAGCCACGCACCTTTGGAAAGATTGCCACATCATGAGGGAATTCAAAAACTCTGATGTTTTCCGGTATGATCAGGGTCCATCTGGTGGTTCCGGTCCAGGATTTCATGGGCCGGGTTATGGTGGTGGCGGTTCAAACTCAGGATTTCAGAATAACCACGGCAATCAGAACAACCAAGGTGGAAACAATCAACAAGGTAATCAGGGGAATCAGCAGCAGTCGGGTTATCAGAGCAACCCAAAGCAGTTGAACGGTGGACAGTATCATGTCTTCACTACTAGCTTGTGCAAGCGTGATCATAAACTCCATAAAAGAGCAGTAAACTCTGTTGAACCGGCAGTGCCCCGTTATCTACGCTGGTCTGAGCAGCCTATTGTCTAGAATAGGGAGGATCATCCGCCCCGGGTTGACAATCCGAGTCACCTAGCTTTGGTGGTTGCACCACAGGTGGGAGGTTATAAGTTCACCAAGGTACTCATGGACGGAGGGAGCAGTATCAATATCTTGTACTATGAAACCTTCCAGCGTATGGGGTTGACAGATAAGAATCTTAGACCATCAAACACCGTTTTTCACGGAGTGGTGCCTGGTAAATCGGCTTACCCAGTTGGTAAGATAGCTCTGGAGGTGATTTTTGGAGATGATCATGATTCAAGGTCCGAGACGCTGACCTTCGAAGTGGTCAAGATTAGAAGTCCGTACCATGCTTTATTTGGACGGCCGGTTTATGCTAAATTCATGGCAAGGCCATGCTATGTTTATCTGGAGCTCAAGATGCCAGGTCACAAAGGAACCATCACGGTTCATGGTAGCCGTAAGATTGCTCTGGAGTGTGAGGAAGGTGATGCGGCATATGCTGAATCGGTTTGTGCAACAGAAGAGTTGAAGTTTTGTAAGGACAATGTTGATCCGGCAGACATGACCTCTCTGAAGAAGCCCACCACAGAGCATGATCCGTCTTTGAAGTTTAAATCAGCTAATGAAACCAAATTGGTTGATTTTTTCCTGGCGATTCATCCAAGCAGTTCAGCATTAGCGTCAACTTGGATCCCAAATAGGAAAGCGCGCTCATCGAGTTCATCTGTGAGAACCGGGACATCTTTGCATGGAAACCTTCTGACATGCCAGGTGTACCGAGGGAACTCGCTGAGCACACTCTTAATATTGATCTGAAGTTCAAACCGGTCAAACAGTTTCTTCGCCGCTTTAATGAGGAACGGCGTAAGGCCATTGGGGAAGAGGTAACCCGGCTACTGGCAGCAGGTTTTATCATGGAAGTGTTTCACCCAGAGTGGTTGGCTAATCCGGTGCTGGTACTTAAGAAAAACGGCACTTGGCGTATGTGTGTGGATTACACAGATTTGAACAAAGCTTGCCCGACTGATCTCTTTGCCCTCCCTCGTATTGATCAAATCATTGATGCTACCACGGGTTGTGAGCATTTGAGTTTCTTGGATGCTTATTCTGGTTATCATTGGATCAAGATGGCAGTTAAGGACCAGGAGAAGACATCTTTCATTACTCCCTTTGGAGCCTTCTGTTATGTATCTATGCCCTTTGGGCTCAAGAGTGCCCAGGCAACTTATCAACGCTGTGTGCAGAACTATCTTCATACTTAGATTGGGCGTAATGTTCATGCCTATGTGGATGATATTGTGGTCAAGTCTAGGCAGGCAGAGACACTCATATCTGATTTGCGAGAAACCTTTGATAATCTGAGAGTTTACAAAATGATGCTCAATCCGGCTAAGTGTGTCTTTGGTGTACCGGCTGGCAAGCTCTTGGGTTTTTTGGTGTCCAACCGGGGCATTGAGGCTAATCCGAAAAAGATCAAGGCTATCACATCTCTGGCTAAACCGGCATGTATCAATGATGTTCAATGTTTGGCGGGTCGTATTGTGGCTTTGAGCCGCTTTATCAGCAGGTTGGGAGAAAAGGCGATCCCTCTGTATCAGATTTGAAGAAGATAGACAATTTTGTCTTGAGCGATGCTGCTGATGCGACGTTTGAAGACTTGAAGAAGCAGTTGGCTGAACCGCCGATTCTTGCCACTCCAGTTAATAAAGAGCCACTGCTGTTATATGTGGATGCTAATGCCCGGGCTGTCAGTGTCGCCATTGTGGTGGAGTGCAAGGAGGCTGTGAAGGAATACCCGGTTCAAAGGCCGGTTTATTATATCAGTGAAGTGCTCATTGAGTCAAAGCAAAGATATCCGCATTGGCAGAAGCTGGTGTATGGGGTTTTTATGGCAAGTCGGAAGCTTAAACAGTACTTTCAAGGTCATCCCATCACAGTGGTCAGTTATGCTCCTTTGGGGGATATAATCCAGAACAGGGAGGCAACTGGCCGGGTTGCTAAGTGGGCTATTGAGCTTGGACCACACGGTTTGAAGTATATGCCTCGAACAGCAATCAAATCCCAGGCCCTTGTGGATTTCATCAATGATTGGACAGAGTTGCAGATACTAGAGGACAAACCGGATAGTACATATTGGACTATTCACTTTGACGGATCCAGGCAATTGGAGGGCTCGGGGGCTGGAGTTGTCCTTACTTCCCCTCGAGGTGATAAAATTCATTATGTTCTTCGCTTAATGTTCCCTGGTACTAACAATGCAGCTGAGTATGAAGCCTTACTCCATGGTCTTCGAGTGGCTAAGGAGATGAACTTAAGCCGAGTATGATGCTTTGGGGACTCGGATCTAGTAGCCCAGCAAGTTTCAGGTACTTGGTATTCCAAGGATCCACTCATGGCGGCTTACCGACGAGAGGTGGAGATTGTTGCTGGTTACTTTAAAGGTTATCAGGTGGAGCACATTGATCGGCGCAAAAACAAAGCAGCTGATGCTTTAAGCCAGCTGGGATCTCAGCGTAAACCGGTGCCACCTAATACTTTTCTGGATGTCTTGCATAACCTGTCGGTTCAGTTGCCTATAGAGGAGGACCTCGCCATTCCTGATCCGGAGGCACAGTTGGTGGCCGCTTTACATATCATTCCAGATTGGACGGTTCCATACTTGGCGTATATGAACCGGGGCGAGTTACCATAAGATGAAATTTTGGCCAGGCAGATAGTTTGGCGATCCAAGTCCATGGTTGTTCACAACGGCGAGTTACACCATTGCAGCGTTTCCAGAGCGTTCCAACGCTGTGTTTCTCCTGAAGAAGGCTGTGAGATTTTACGCGAGATCCACGAAGGAGACTGTGGTCATCACGCCGGTTCAAAATCCCTGGTTGCTAAAGCTTTTCATCATGGTTTTTACTGGTTGACGGCTCATGCCGATGCTGAGGACCTAGTAAAGCGGTGTGATGCTTGTCAGAAGTTCTCACGCCGAGCTCATGTTCCGGCTCAAGAGCTACGGATGATTCCAATAACTTGGCCGTTTGCTACTTGGGGGCTTGATATGGTGGGTCCTTTTAAGCGGTCCAAGGATAAGAAGACCCACCTCTTGGTGGCGGTTGACAAATTTACTAAGTGGGTTGAAGCGGAGCCAATAAGTAAATGTGATGCAGCCACGGCGGTTCAATTCATCAAGAAGGTGATCTTCCATTTTGGTTTTCCACATAGCATCATCACAGATAATGGCACGAACCTTTCTAAAGGTGAGATGGAAGAATTTTGTCAACGAGAGCACATTCGGCTTGATGTAGCATCTGTGGCTCACCTCCAGTCTAATGGTCAACCTGAGAGAGCTAATCAAGAAATCTTGAGGGGTATCAAGCCCCGGCTTATGGTTCCTTTGAAGCGGACGCCGGGTTGTTGGGTGGAAGAATTACCATCTGTGTTATGGAGCATAAATACCACCCCAAACCGATCTACAGGTTATACACCTTTCTTCATGGTTTACGGGGCAGAGGCAGTCCTCCCAAGTGATATTCGTCATGATTCGCCCCGGGTTGCCAATTATGTTGAAGCAGGCAATGAGCAAGCACGCCATGAGGCACTGGACCTGTTAGATGAGAAGCGGGACATGGCTTTGGCTCGTTCGATGGTTTATCAGCAAGACTTGTCGCGTTATCACAGCCGCCGGGTTAAAACAAGAATCTTTCAAGAAGGCGATTTAGTGCTCCGGCTCATCCAGGATCAGACCGATATGCACAAGTTATCCCCACCTTGGGAAGGGCCCTTTGTGGTCAGCAAAAATCTGCACAATGGATCATACTACCTCATTGACGTTCGAGAAGACTCATGCAGTTCTGAGGAGGAGACCCGGCGGCCATGGAACATAGCTCTCCTTCGGCCTTATTACACCTGAGCTATAGGCTCCTCTTATGTACATATTTCGACAATGTATATATTATGATCAATATAATAAACTGGCATCCTTGCTATAAGCAGGGCCTCTGCTGTTTTTCCCAATATTTTTTGATTACATGGGGGCTTCAGCTGACAAAGCGGAGTTCTACCCGCTAAACCGTCTATCATGCCATCATACAGCTTGGGAGCTTCACACCCAAGGGGCCAAAGAGAGTTCTGTTGCTAAAAGCATGACTCAAACATAGGCACCCATTGAGCACAGTTCACAAAGTTACTTGGGGGCTCCTTGTGTAAAGTAACAAGGAGTTTGAAAGGACCCTTGTAATCGGGTATCGACCCACGACTTGGAAGCCTGGTGTATTCACCTAAAACCCCGGGTTAACCTGCCTTCATCAAGTAAGCCACTCCTATCCAGGTAATCCTGGCATGACCCGCCGAACGTTTGACAAGTTATTCTCATTGAGACCCTGAACTTGTCAAAGTTAAAACGACGATTGGTTAGTTGGAGGCCCATCTTAAAAGGCTTTGTCAAATGGTTTAACTCGGCGGCCTGGCAGCCCACGAAAAGCCTCGCATTTGGGCCTGACATACCTTGAAAAGCCTCGACTACAAGTTTTATTTGCTTTTGTTTTTACAAGTTTTTATCTATTGATAGAATTTTAAGGTAAACCCGCGTTTCTTGACCCGGCCAGACTATATGTCTTCATCTCAACCCGGTGTCTCTTAACCTAGTGTGGCTTACAATTATCAGATGTTAAGCATATAATCAAGAGTGAACCGGCACCTTTCCATCCGGTCTGGCATTGACTATAAGTCGCCAGAATGATCATCCGGTGTTTATCAATACCCGTATGACTTATTACGCACCATCATAATGCGGTGGATACCTTCCAACACCCAAAGTTTGGGTTTTCACCCTTGCTAAACGAGTTGGTGGACCAACAACAGTGATTTAATATCACAGGTATGATATGATTCATATTTTATTACTTTGGTTATGAGGATTCTGTTTCTATATTGGGTATCATAACCTGTCCGACGGTAAACCGCCATGACATGTTTAAGTGTTTAACATGCAGAAAGCAGGACTTATACGGAATACCAGGGCAAATAAAGCAAAGCATAGCAACATCATGCCGGATTACAGTATCAAGTGGCATTGCACGAGGCACACAATCAAAGTATTTCACCTAGCCTATTACAAGGCGCTTTGATGCCCAAAAGAATAATTGTTTATTGCTCACACTTCATAACAATCAACCGGACGGCGGATTATGATTCAGCACCAGGCTGATGTGACGTCAAAGGATCATCTCGCGCCGGTTCAACCTCCTCCTCCTCACCCAGTTGCTGGAAGTCAAGGGTGGTCCAATCAATCCTGGTTAAGGGTTGAAATACAACTTCGTCGCCTATAAGGTTGGATGGTTCAATGTCAAGAGCATAAGTGTGCTTACGAATTGGAGGAATTAAATTCTGAGCTTCCTTCATAGCTGCGTCAACCCGTTTGTCATCTGCATCATAGCTGGACCGATAGACAGACAAATCGACCTCCTTAGCCAGTTGGCTTGCCAGCGGGCGCATCTCCTTTGTCAAGACTTTCAGAGCTTCATTATCAAAGTCTGATCCATCTTCTTGTTGGCCGGGATAGCCTTTGGCGATATCTGCCCGGATCAAGGTCAACAATCCACGCTTTGGCCCGCGTCAGTGCTGTTAAAGCACCAGCTCTTGTAGCAGATCACTTTACCTCTTCTATTTGCGCTGGGGTCATAGACAGTTTGTTCAATGTGTCCTTGATCAAGATGGGTGCTGGCTTGTTGAAGGAAGATGCACAGATGACTCATTGAGCACCATTATACAATTGTTCTATCAAAGTGTAGACTGCCTTCAACTTCATCCGCATATCAGAGCCTAGATGAGCAACACGGCTACCTGCAAAGCGGTTTAAGAAGTTACTGTTAAACCGGCAATTTCAAACAATGTTTACTGAAGGAATGAACAAACAATGCTTACCAAATATTGCTGATGTCATAGCATTTACTTGATGCTTCAACCCGGTTAGCTCTTCTGCCACCGGTTTAAGAGCCGCCTCGGCGTCTTCAGCCTGTTTCAACAAAGCAGCCTTTTCAACTTCCCAGTTCGCACGTTCAGTCTTGAAACCGTCTTTCAGTTGTTCCATGGCTGTCAAAGCGCCTTTTAGTTCATCTTTGGCCTTGGAGGTCTCTGCTTGCTGGGACTTGATATTCTCTTGGAGATCAGAAATCTGGGAACCCTTGTTGTTTATATCAGCCTGCAACAGTCAGATGATGAAGATGTTAATATTTTTTCTCAAAGTCCCAAGCATATAACCAGTTATACACTTGGCACTTGGGGACTAATGCAGATTGCTTCTTTCCTGCTGATTATTAAAAGTCCCAAGGCTCAATACAAGTATTAATCTTGGCACTTGGGGGCTAATGTGTATTTGATCAGAAAATAAAAAGGCAAGGAAATTGACAAAATGCAGTATGGCACATAAAGTCCCGGTTCATCTTGATAAGATAAACTGGCCCTTGGGGGATACTCAGTTGAAGTATTCTTTATCCCCAAAAAGTCTCGGTTTATCTTCAAGAGACAAACCGGTCCTTAGGGGCTACAATGAAGTGGATAAACAGAACAAGAAAGATTGAAGTGTTGGGTAATTTACATCATAGCGCTCCTTCATCATGTTCACCAAACCGGCCTCATAATCTCGGCTTGTGTATAGGCGGTTTAGGAAACCAGAATGAAGCTCCTGGGCAGTAAGGTTAACATAGCTGGATAAATCTGTCTTCTCTTTCCCCTTGCCCATAGCAACAAATTCTTCCTTGGCAGTATGCTTTGATAAGGCAACCGGATTGCCTGGCTCGGTGTGACCAGTACCAGTGATAATAACATCATCATCGCCACCTTTTGACGGGCTCGGCGGATTGAAAATCTCCCTGGCTGGGCTCGGCGGATCAGCAACTGGACTTGGAGGAGTAGCATGCGGGCTTGATGGATCAACATGAATAGCCGGGTCAACTTCCGGCGGATCAGCATCAGTGTTGGGGCCTTGGGGGGCAGAGTCATCCATAACAACATCAGTGTCTCTACCAGCGCCTTCTGGGGTCCTCTCCGGTTCAACTTTGTTAGTGGGGGTACTGGTTTTGGCTTTCTTTCTTAGTCGGCCTTTGGCACTACAATATCAAACAAAGGTTAGTATGGTAAACCAACACACGAAGGAAAAAACGAAGGGCAGTATACTTACCCAGCGACGGTTTTGAGGGGAGGCAATTGCGTGGTTGATGAGTCACCAGATGAAGAATTGGAAGTCACCTGATAATTCGAATCAGACGGATTAAGTGGGTATCGGAAGCAACCTGCGAAGGGATAAGGTTTATTTAAAGAGGAAGAGACCTCTAGACGATGTTTCCAGTTTGGAGTGTCTGGTAGACCGGAGGAAGTGACTTGCTGGCCACTGTGCCGAGTTGTGCGACGACCTTCATGTTGCTGTGTCTTCAAAGAAAATTGTGGATCCAAATGAGCAAGAGGGTGAGAGTATTTTACTTTCCGAACTGCACGACGAAGTTTTTGAACCGGCACATGATCTGAATCATAGGAAAGGGAGATTACCTCTACATGGTTGGCACGACTGGATTCCGCATCATCCTGGTAATGGTCGTTGTCAATAAGATGTATGAAAAATGAACCAAGGGAGTCAAGTTCTACCTCTTGTTCCGAATCATCAACATCTTTGGGCGGATCAGAGGATTCGGTGGTTTTCTTCTTTGCTGGCCTCTTGGTGGCCTTGCTCTTAGCACGAGGAGCTCTCGCCGGTTTATCTTGAGCTTTTGCCAGTTTGTCTTGAGTTTTTCTCTTCCAGAAAGGATCTTTGGCCTGTAAGAATAAACAAAGGGCTATCAGAAAAATGTTAAAGCAGAGACAGATTAAAAAGCAGAATGATAAAATTCTTACCGTTGGCGGTTTGTTGGAGGTATAAAAAGGGTGCAGCCCAGTTTTACTGCATTCAGCGATCGGTTCGTCCAGCATCTTCTTCACATATTCAGTGATTTCATCATCAGTCATTTCTATTTCATTAAAACGTTGAGGATCCTTTATGTTGCCGGTATACTCATGCATCAACCCGGAGCGGCGGCTTAAAGGTAGGATACTCCATGAAACCCAGCAACGAACGAGGTCAACGACGGTTAAACCGTTGGCTAGGAAAGCCCGGAGCTTGGCGAGTTGGGGTGCATAGGCTTGTCGTTCTTTGACAGTGAGTCGTTGAGGTAGTGGGTGGCCATTGCTAAGCCGGTGAGCACGGTAACCCGGCAGAGGGTTTTCTTCAGCAGGAGCAGTATTCCGACAATAAAACCATGTTTGGTTCCAATCTTGGGGTGGCTGTGATGTTTGGCGTGAGGAAAATCTACTTCTTTCCTTTTCTGAATCGACACCCCGACGAGTTCAGTGTTGGGGCCGTCAGAGAATTCAGTTCGGCGGTTCAAGTCAAAGAAGTCCCTAAAGAGCTCAACAGACGGTTCCTCTTGAAGGTAAACTTCACAAAATACTTGGAAATTGCATATGTTGGACACAAAATTCGGTCCAATGTCTTGTGGATGGAGTTGGAAGCTAGCAAGTACATCCCGGAAAAACTTTGATCCGGGAGGGCTAAATCCCCGGTCTAGATGCTGCATGAACACAATTACTTCTCCATCTTGATGTTCAGGAGGGCATTTAGGGCTAGGGACTCGCCAATGAAGGACATTTTTCTGGGCCAAAGCGCCAGTCAGAACATATCCATTGATATGCGTTTCTGTGCTCCGGGAAGGAACCCAGTTGCAAGCGGCAAATTGCTTGGTCATTTTGGAAAACAAACTGTAAAAGAAAATGTGAAGGCCGGTTTACGATTCAAGGTTGATGTGGACTAACCGGTGATAAACCGAGAAATTTAATTAGGGCATATATGTAAGGTAAACCAGAAACTACTACTCAAGTCAAGATGGCGGTTTAAGTGAGGGCTAATGGTATCTACCGGATTATCAACTACTAAAGATTAAACCGCCGATAACAGAAGAAGTAGATCTGACATCTACTAAGTGTTGCAGAAACAAGTTTCACAAGATGGTGATATAATTTTGGATCTACCGCAGTTCTACAAAGGAAGTTTTTTAACCTAAAGGTCGCGACAGCAGAAGAGCGCATATGCTTGGGCAGGAGCTAATGTGTAAAAAGTAGTTTCTGAGGGTAACTAGGGGTGCTGAACTACTACCGAACACCTTTGCTATCAGTTTCAGGTCTATTTATGAGATCTAGGAGAGGAAAAGGAAAAACAAGGAAGAACATCGATGAACAGAAGAACCCTAATGCAGATCTAACAGTTGTAAAGAGGAGTACATACTTATGCTGCGAGGCAGCAGAGGGGCGGCGCAGTCTATCTAATCAAGAACAGGTTGATGCAGCGGCCTTGTTGATGCAGCGCTCGAAGGACGACGGCGGCGCCGGAGCTCGAGTTCTTCAGGGCCGCAAGGAAGAAGACGATGCGAAGAGGCAAGGGGTAAAATGGAAGGAGCCCTGGTCCTATTTATAAAGGCAAGATGATAAAACGGCAGGCGCGAGAATCGAGGGGCCTGAAGCGGCGAAAGGGGGCACAGCTGTCGCCTCGATCTTCGGGAATTAATTAAATGAAGAGAATCTTCATAAATCTTTTTATGCAGAGATGACATCATGATGATTTAATGCAGTGTCAGAAGATGACATCACGGCGGTTCACCAAAGTTTAC
Organism: Triticum dicoccoides; assembly: GCF_002162155.2. Lineage (NCBI taxonomy): Eukaryota > Viridiplantae > Streptophyta > Magnoliopsida > Poales > Poaceae > Triticum > Triticum dicoccoides. The sequence goes on along the minus strand of NC_041391.1, from coordinate 293,506,050 downwards.
AGGAGAAGACAATATGGCGGTTTACGAGAATCATTAGAATATGTTCACGGAATTTTTCTAAGTGTTGAAGATTGACATGAACAGGTTCAAATCAATCTGGGGCCTAATGTTGAGGATATAACTACTGAGTGTAAACCACCTAGGAGGGGCCGGTTCACACTCAACTATACTGAAGCCCATCAAGACAAATAAGATGGCGTTTTAATGATAAGGCTTAGAGTCCCAGAGCCCGGAGGCGGATTAGGGCCCATAGCGGTAAACCGCCATAGTTGTATAACTTGTATTGTAAGTTAGGGAAAGGGAGAGACCGAGTCGGACACTTGTATGAGCCGGCCTCGGGACTCTGTAAACTGGCCGGGCGTCAACCTGTGTATATAAAGGGACGACCCGGCGGCGGTTCAGGGACAACAAACAACAACTCGAGACCCAGGCAAAGCATATTTGCTCCCTGGTCATCGAAACCCCAATAATCCCATCACAACTAGACGTAGGCTTTTACCTTCATCATAAGGGGCCGAACTAGTATAAAACTCTCGTGTCCCTTGTCCGGTTAACCCCTTCAGGCTAATCTCATTGCGATGGCTCCATGACTAAGTCCTTCTGCTAGGACATCTGATGTTATATTTCAACGACAGTACTCATGGATGGGGGTAGTAGCATTAATATCCTTTACTATGATACTTTCCGCCGCATGGGGTTAACTGACAAAAGTCTTAAACCGTCCAATGTTGTTTTCCATGGGGTAGTGCCTGGTAAGTCGGCGTATCCTGTAGGCAAGATTAACCTGGAAGTGGCATTCGGGGATGAACATGATTCCAGGGCCGAGAGACTAACCTTTGAAGTGGTCAAGATTAAAAGCCCGTATCACGCTTTGTTTGGACGGCCGGCTTATGCCAATTTCATGGCACGACCTTGTTATGTTTATCTGCAGCTCAAGATGCCGGGTTACAAGGGGACCATCATAGTGCATGGGAGCCAAAAAATAGCTTTGGAGTGTGAAGAAGGTGACGCTGCTTATGCTGAGTCTGTCTGTGCAACAGAGGAATTGAAGTTCTACAAAGACAATGTTGATCTGGCAGATATGACATCTTTGAAAAAGCCAACTACAGAGCATGATCCGGTATTAAAGTTTAAATCGGCCGATGACACTAAGCTAGTTGACTTTATTTCTGGAGATTCATCCAGGCAGTTCAGTATCAGTGCTAACCTGGATCCAAAATAGGAAAGCGCGCTCATCGAGTTCATCCGTGAGAACCGGGACATCTTTGCATGGAAACCTTATGATATGCCAAGTGTACCGAGGGAACTCGCTGAGCACACTCTTAATATTGATCCAAAATTTAAGCCGGTCAAGCAATTCCTTCGTCGCTTCAATGAGGAGAGGCGTAAGGCCATCGGTAAAGAAGTGGCCCGGCTCTTGGCGACTAGGTTTATTATTGAAGTCTTTCATACTGAGTGGTTGGCCAATCCAGTGCTGGTACTTAAGAAGAATGGCACTTGGCGTATGTGTGTGGACTACACGGACTTAAACAAAGCCTGTCCGGCTGATCTCTTTGCTCTCCCTCGTATTGATCAAATCATCGATGCTACGGCGGGTTGTGAGCGTTTGAGTTTTTTGGATGCTTATTCTGGTTATCATAAGATCAAGATGGCAGTTAAAGACCAGGAGAAGACAGCTTTTATCACTCCCTTTGGAGCCTTCTGCTATGTTTCTATGCCTTTTGGGCTCAAGAATGCCCAGGCGACTTACCAGTGATGTGTGCAGAATTGCCTTCACAGTCAGATTGGGCGCAATGTTCATGCTTATGTGGATGATATTGTGGTGAAATCCAGAGAGAAGGAAAATTTGATAGATGATTTGAAGGAGACCTTCAACAATCTACGGGTCTACAAAATGATGCTTAACCCGGCCAAGTGCGTTTTTGTTGTGCCAGCAGGCAAGCTCTTGGGTTTTCTGGTTTCTAACAAAGGCATTGAAGCTAACCCGGAGAAGATCAAGGCCATTACCTCCTTGGAAAAGCCGGCATGTATCAATGATGTTCAATGTCTGGTGGGTCGTATTGCTGCCTTAAGCCGGTTCATAAGCTGGTTGGGTGAGAAGGCTATGCCATTGTACCATATGATGAAGAAAACAAATCACTTTGTCTAGAGTGATGCTGCTATGACGTGTTTGAAGCTTTGAAGAAATAGCTAGCTGAGCCTCCAGTCCTTGTTGCTCCTATTGATAAGGAGCTGTTGTTATTATATGTGGCTTCTAATGCCCGGGCTGTGAGTGTAGCTATTGTGGTGGAACAGAAGGAAGCAGGCAAGGAATATCCGGTTCAACGGCCGGTTTACTATATCAGTGAAGTGCTTATTGAGTCCAAGCAGAGGTATCCGCACTAGTAGAAGCTCGTATATGGGGTGTTGATGGACAGTCGGAAGCTTAAGCAATATTTTTTGGGTCATCCCATCATTGTGGTTAGTTCTACTCCCTTAGGGGATATTATTTAAATCAGAGAAGCCACAGGTCGGGTAGCCAAGTGGGCCATTGAGCTTGGACCTCATGGTTTGAAGTATATGCCTCGTACGGCCATCAAGTTTCAAGCACTTGTGGATTTCATCAATGACTAGATAGAGCTGCAGATGCCTAAAGAGAAGCTAGATAATACATATTGGACTATTCACTTTGATGGGTCCATGCAATTGGAGGGCTCGGGGGCTGGAGTGGTCTTAGCTTCCCCTCGAGGTGACAAGTTTTGTTATGTTTTATGGTTGATGTTTCCCTGTACTAACAATGCAGCTGAGTATGAAGCCCTGCTCCATGGTCTTTGGATGGGTAAGGAGATGAGTTTAAGCCGGGTAAGATGTTTCGATGACTCAGACTTGGTGACTCAGCAAGTTTTAGGCAAATGGGATTCTAAGGATCCACTCATGGCGGTTTATCACCGTGAGGTTGACGTTATTTTTTGACTATAAGAGGTTGACCTTATTGCTGGGCACTTCAAGGGTTATCAAGTGGAACACATTGATCGTAGGAAAAATGAGGCGGTTGATGCCTTAAGCCGGTTAGGGTCCCGGCATAAGCCGGTGCCACCTAAACTTTCTTGGATATTCTATATAACTCTTCTGTCAAATTGCCTACAGAGGAAGATCTGGCTATTCCTGACCCGGAAGCACAATTGGTGGCGGCTCTTCATGCTATTCCTGATTGGACAATCCCATATTTTGCTTATATGACCCAGGGAGAGTTAACCTGAGGATGAAACTTTGGCCAGACAGATACCCGACGGTCTAAGTGAATGACAATTGTTAACAGAGAGCTGCACCATTGCAGTGTTACTGGGGCGTTTCAATGTTGCGTCTCTCCTGAAGAGGGCCATGAAATTCTTCATGAGATTCATGAAGGAGATTATGGCCATCATGCCGGTTCGAAGTCTCTTGTGGATAAAGCTTTTCATCATGGATTTTACCGGCTGACGGCCCATGCTGATGCAGAGGATTTGGTCAGTAAATGTGATGGTTGTCAGAAATTTTTACGACGAGCTCACGTGCCAGCTCAAGAATTGAGGATGATTCCAATTACTTGTCCGTTTGTAGTTTGGGGGCTTGATATGGTTGGGCCTTTTAAAAGGTCCAAGGATAAAAAGACCCACCTTTTGGTGGCGGTTGAGAAATTCACAAAGTGGGTCGAAGCAGAACCGGTCAGTAAGTGTGACGCGGCAACGGCGGTTCAATTCATCAAAAAGGTGATTTTTCGCTTTGGTTTTCCCCACGGCATTATAACTGATAATGGAACTAATCTGTCCAAGGGTGCTATGAAAGAGTTTTGTCAATGTGAGCATATTCGACTTGAGTATCGTAAGTAGCTCACCCCCAATCCAATGGTCAAGTTGAAAGAGCTAATCAAGAAATTTTGATAGGCATCAAACCCCGGCTTATGGTTCCCTTGCAGAGGACGCCGGGTTGTTGGGTGGAGGAGTTACCTTCAGTGCTATGGAGTATCAATACTAACCCCAACAGATCCACGGGTTACACGCCTTTCTTCATGGTTTACGGAGTAGAGGCAATTCTCCCTAGTGACATCCGTCACGACTCGCCCCGCGTGGCGGCTTATGTTGAAGTTGATAATGAAAAAGCACGTCAGGATGCACTTGACCTGTTAGATGAGGAGCATGACCTTGCGGCGGCTCGCTCGGCAATTTACCAACAAGATCTACGTATGTCGGAGGAGGAGACCCGCCGACCATGGAATATTGCTCATCTTCGGCCTTACTACACTTGAGCCACCGACTCTTACAATGTACATATTTTGACAATGTATATATTATGATGATTATAATAAAGCCGGCATCCCTGATAAAGTAGGGCCTCTTCCATTTCATCTCCAAGAATAATGAGTCTTTTTCATTACAAAAAGGTCATTTGGAGGTGATGACCCACAAGTGTAGGGGATCTATCGTAGTCCTTTCGCTAAGTAAGAATGTCGAACCCAACGAGGAGCAGAAGGAAATGATAAGCGGTTTTCAGTAAGGTTTTCTCTGCAAGCACTGAAATTGTAGGTAACAGATAGTTTTTTGATAAGATAAATTGTAACGAGTAACAAGCAATGCAAGTAAATAAAGTGCAGCAAGGTGGCCCAATCCTTTTTGTAGCAAAGGATAAGCCTGGACACATGGGAATTATCGTCAAGCTAGTTTTCATCACGCTCATATGATTCGCGTTCGGTACTTTGATAATTTGATATGTGGGTGGACCGGTGCTTGGGTACTGCCCTTACTTGGACAAGCATCCCACTTATGATTAACCCCAATTGCAAGTATCCTCAACTACAAAAGAAGTATTAAGGTAAACCTAACCACAACATTAAACATATGGATCCAAATCAGCCCCTAACAAAGCAACACATAAACTAGGGTTTAAGCTTCTGTCACTCTAGCAACCCATCATCTACTTATTACTTCCCAATGCCTTCCCCTAGGCCCAAATAATGGTGAAGTGTCATGTAGTCGACGTTCACATAACACCACTAGAGGAAAAGACAACATACATCTCATCAAAATATCGAACGAATACCAGATTCACATGACTACTAATAGCAAGACTTCACCCATGTCCTCAGGAACAAACGTAAATACTCACTGTCGGATTTCGGGTTCCGACAGACCCTTGAGGTTCGAACACTGGGGTGCGCGCGGAGATTCAACCCTCTACCGGCTCGCTCCTCGCCGAATCGCTTGGACCTAAACTACCAAACTGAACAGCACAAGACGCACAAGATTTATACTGGTTCAGGCCACCATTGTGGTGTAATACCCTACTCCAGTGTGTGGTGTGGTGGGTTGCCTCTTGGGCTTGATGATGACAATACAAAGAAGAACAGCCTCGCGAGGGACTGTTCTTGGCTGATACGACAAATTGCTGGGAGGAGTTCAATCGCTCTATCTACTGGTTTCTCGGTTAGGATGAAGAAGATCCTCTCCTCTGGTTACTCTCTAGATGCTGGTCCAGATGCCTCTACCCTGTGGGTGGCTAGTCCTATTTATAGGCAAAGGCCCTGGGCCTCTTCCCAAATATTGAGCGGGAAGGGCGCCAACAATTGGCCATTTTGAAGGGGAACAACGGGTACACTTATCCTGACTAAAGTTGGTCCTCGCCTGTCAAAGGCTCTGGTGGTGATGCCTGCTTGGGCTCCACAATGACTTCCTTCCGGCTGTTGGGCTGGTCTTGGTGTTATTGCACCGAAATGGACGCCTTTGCTTGATGCTCTCGCCTGCGCTTGCCCCCTTTGCACCAAAGAGGAAAGGAGGACACTGCGCGGGCTGGCGCCCGACTGGCGCCCTTGGTCGTCATGGCTTGCGTCATGGGCACCTCGCGAGGTACCCCGCCTTGAACTCTCCGCCTCCTCATGAGCTAGCCTGACGAGGCCGTGCCTGAGGAAGCTCCTTGTCGTCCGCCCCGCGAGGCTTGGCCCCTCGCGAGGGTCTTGAGCTCGCATTGATGAAGATGGGCTATGCTGGGCCTCCTTTGAGCCACGCCGCAGGCCACAGGAAGGCAAGTCCGGGGACCCCCGTTCCTAGAATGCCGACAGTAGCCCCCGGGCCCACGGCGCGCCCGAACATGGCCGAGCAGAGAGGCGAAAGGGCAAGTGCGAAGCGTCGCGGGCCCTAACAGCCTGCGTCCTTGGGCGCCGCGTGGCGGTTGATTGGACGTGGGCGCCTCTGCAACCACGCGAGTTGATAAAGGAGCGGCATCTCCCTTGCCTCCTTTACTTCCTCCAGTTGCTGCTCTGTAACGCCCCGGATACAACTTTCCATATTCGTAACTCCAACTCTTGCCATTTCCGGCTATGTGATTTATTATTTCCTCCGTGGTTGGGTTTTTGTGTGTTGTTTTGCATTTTGTTCTTGTTATGCATCTCGTCTCATGTCATCATCTGCATTTCATCTGCATGTTTTTCAAAACATGCATCCGTTCGGGTTCCGCCGGTTCTCTCCGTTGTCCGTTCGGAGTCCAGACACACTCGCACGCGCCCGCGGCACCTCCGAAATATATTTTATTAGTGGCATAAAAATGTTCTTGGAATGGGTTGCAACTTGTCGTGCGGTCTTATTATAGTGTAGACAGGCCGCCTGCCAAGTTTCGTCGCATTCGGAGTCCATCTGATAGCCCAACCGTTAAATGTATAGCGGTACCGTTGCCGGTACCTTCGTCGGGTGTTTTCGGTCTCCGAAAACCCGTGCCGGGCTGCTATCTCTTCTCTCCTTATAGCCTAGCCCATCTACACAGCCCACCAACACCTCTCATAGTCCCTCTCCGCTCCAGAGCCGTTCGATGGCGATCGTACGCTCCGAAAGCCCCCAAAACCCCGAACCCTAACCCCTCTTTCTATAAATAGCAGCCCCCCTTGCCATTTTTGTCACCCCTAACCTCTCTCCTTGATTTCCGCGCCGTCTCAATCATCAGCCGCCGTAACCTCCCACCTTCTCCTTCGATTCTGGCGCCCTCCACCTCCACCGCGGCACTTGGCGCACCCCGATTGGCCCAGCCACCACCATCCGGCGCCCCTGGCCACTCCCAAGCCTCCACGCCGCCTCCCCCTCAGTCTCCGCCGCCGCGGCCCGCCAGGAACCCAGATCGGGCCCTGGGAAGCCCATCTGGGCCCCGAGCTGCCCAGCCCCTGCGCCCGAGCGCCTCCCGCTCCAAAGCCAGCGTCGGCCTCGTCCGCGCGGCCTTCCCCGTCGTCCCATCGTGCCCAGCCACCAGAGCCGCCGCCGGCGACATCCAGGCCAGCCCGCGCCGCCCTGTTCCTCTCCTTCTCCTCCCGGTTGGCTCCCTCTCAGGCCCTCTCTCGCTTCCCGCAGGTCGCGCCGCCGCCTTGGAGCTCACCGCCGGCCCCATCCTGCCCTGCTTCGTCCAGCTCCGGCCAGATCCGGCGCCCCGAGGCCGGATCCATCCATCCCCGACCTCGCCGGAGCTCTTCGCCGCCGCGTCGTCGTTCCACATCACTGGTAGCCGCCACCGCGCCCGTTCCTGCCTCTGCAGCGAGCAGAGGAGGACGGCGATCTCCAGCCCCGTTTGCCTCCGTGTGTGGGCCAAACAGGCCATGCGAGGCCCAGCGCCTCTACGTTCCCCAGCCGGCCTGTTGGCCCGATGTGAGCAGCCGCCCAGCCCCTCCTCTATGTTGGCCCATCATGCACTAGATTTGGCCCGTGTCATGTTTTTTCCCTATTCTGCGATTTTAGCTTTATCGAGTGAATTAACGAATTTGCAGAAAACCCCTCAAGCATCATGCATATAATAACTCCACAACCGTGCATCATATGTAAATAATTTATATATGTAAAATGCTTAGTTTTTCATCTAGTTTCATAATATGCCACTTTCATCCATGTTTAAAATGTTTAACTTGCTGTTTGTTTAAATGTGCTAATATGCCATGTTAAAATGATTTATTTCATAACTAAATAACCGTAACTCCGTTTTAAATAAACTTTATATGTAAATGGGGTGGAAAAATGCCTAGTTTAACATGGTGCACTTTATTTTCCTGTTTAACAACTCTAAAATTATGTAATAGGCAGAACAGAACCAAAACTAAAATATGCATATGGGGATTTACCGGATTTGTTGTTTGTTATATCCGGCCCCATTTAAATTGTTTAGATGGTATAGTTTTGTCATGCTTCACCTCTTGCCATGTTAACCAACATTTAATATTGTTGATTACCTAACCGAGAGTGAACTAAATAAATGTTGTGAAGTTTCGTCAATATGCAACTCGTTGCATATTGAGCTCCACTTAACTTGTAGTATTGTTTGTTGCACATTGCCATGCCTCATTAAAACCGGACATGCATCATACTTGATTATGCATCATGCCATGTTTATGTGATGTGTGTTTACCATGTTGTTTCCATCTTTCCGGTTTGCTTCTCTCGTTAGCTTCAGTTTCGTTCCGGAGTTGTGAGGATTCGTTCGACTACGTCCGTTCGTCTTCTTCATGGACTCGTTCTTCTTCCTTGCGGGATTTCAGACAAGATGACCGCTACCATGGATCTCACCACTATCATTGCTATGCTAGTTGCTTCGTTCTATCGCTTTGCTGCGCTACCTATCACTTGTTCTTCAAGCCATCCCATATTGACATGAACCTCTAACCTTTGACACCTTTCCTATGCAAACCGTTGCTTGGCTATGTTACCGCTTTTGCTCAGCCCTCTTATAGCGTTGCTAGTTGCAGGTGAAGTTGAAGATTGCTCCATGGTGGACAGGATTATGTTGGGATATCACAATATCTCTTATATTATTATTAATGCATCTATATATTTGGTAAAGGGTGGAAGGCTCGGCCTTATGCCTGGTGTTTTGTTCCACTCTTGCCGCCCTAGATTCCGTCATACCGGTGTTATGTTCCCGGATTTTGCGTTCCTTACGCGGTCGGGTGATTTATGGGACCCCCTTGACAGTTCGCTTTGAATAAAACTCCTCCAGCAAGGCCCAACCTTGGTTTTACCATTTGCCTCACCACCACCTATATTTCCCTTGGGAGTAATTAACCCAAGGGTCATCTTTATTTTAGCCCCCCCGGGCCAGTGCTTGTCTAAGTGTTGGTCCGAACCGGGCAGACTGCGGGGCCACCTCGGGGCAACTCGAGGGCTGGTTTTACTCGTAGGCTGACCTATCCGGTGTTGCCCTGAGAACGAGATATGTGCAGCTCCTACCGGGATTGTCAGCGCATCGGGCGGCTTTGCTGGTCTTATTTTACCATTGTCGAAAAGTCTTGTAAACCGGGATTCCGAGTCTGATCGGGTCTTCCTGGGAGAAGGTATATTCCTTCGTTGATCGCGAGAGCTTGTCATGGGCTAAGTTGGGACACCCCTGCAGGGTATAAACTTTCGAAAGTCGTGCCTGCGGTTATAGGCAGATGGGAATTTGTTAATGTCCGGTTGTAGATAACTTGACACCAGATCCGAATTAAAACGCATCAACCGTGTGTGTAGCCGTGATGGTCCCTTTTTGGCGGAGTCCGGGAAGTGAACACGGTCTTTGGGTTATGTTTGACGTAAGTAGGAGTTCAAGATCACTTCTTGATCTTTGCTAGCTTCACGACCATTCCGCTTGCTCTCTTCTCGCTCTTATTTGCATATGTTAGCCACCATATATGCTTAGTCGCTGCTGCAGCCTCACCACTTTACCCCTTCCTTTCCCTTTAAGCTTTGCTAGTCTTGATACCCATGGTAATGGGATTGCTGAGTCCTCGTGGCTCACACATTACTACAACAACAGTTGCAGGTACAGGTTATGCGATGTTCATGACGCGAGAGCGATGCTTGCTTGTCTTGGATTTCTTCTTCTGTTTCTTCTTTGATCAGGGGATTGGTTCCAGGTCGGCAGCCTGGGCTAGCAGGGTGGATGTCGTTTGAGTTTCTGTTTGTGTTTCATCCGTAGTCGAATGATGCCCTGATGTATTGTGATGTTGTATTCGTGTGGCATTGTATGCCTTATGTATGTATCCCCATCTATTATGTAATGTTGATGTAATGATATCCACCTTGCAAAAGCGTTTCAATATGCGGGTCTATCCTTGGTGGGACCTTCGAGTTCCTTTTGGATAGGGTCGCATATTGGGCGTGACAAGTTGGTAATCAGAGCCTCGACCGACCATAGGATCCCCCTTGATTGTTGGCCGTTGTTGAGTCTAGAAGAAAACTATTTTGAGTCTTAGGATTATATATATCGGAGAGTAGGATTCTTTTTACTCCTCAGCCCCTTCGTCGCTCTGGTGAGGTCTCTTGACGTAGATGTTTTGACTTTCCTTTCCTCAAATTTCACTATTTTTTTAGGATCACGCGGGTATCTTGGAATCGTTCCGATGGTTTTGTGACGAGAACATTGTTCTTGGTGCCTCCTGTCTATTATGTGGCTTTGACCCGGGGAGTTGAGCTCCGAGGTGTTGTCGTCACAATTTTATCGTTGCAGTTCCGGAATACCTGAGTTTTGCCAACATCGAAAATCTCTTTTATGCAGTTGTTGGTGAGATAACCTCGACGTCACCCAGTACTGGGGAGTTCGGGAGTATTGCCATAACTCGTATAACAGATGCTTTTCGAAGGTTGAGGTACAGGATTTCCGAAGGTTTCTTGGTTATGTGTTGACGGATGGATACAGCTGGATGTAGGTATTGTTAGTTTGGGTGAGATATATTTCTTCCCCTGTATCCCCAACACCAGATTGCATAACCAAAAAGTTTCGGGAGTTTTATAGGTGGGAATTCAAGTAGCTCCTAGAATATCTTTCCGACAGATGCATGATATGGGATTGGGTAAATCTCTATCATATGTATTTGTTCCGGCTTATTTCTGCAAGCCAATCCTTTGTTTTGTTTTGAGTTGTGGTATTTGAGTTGCTTCAATGTCAAGTGTTGATTCCATACCTTTCCTAAGCGGTGTTCTCATATTTCTATGAGAGTGCTAATCCTTCTTGTTTATCGAGATTGTCATGTCAATTCTTTTCCAAACCGGCGTGCTTCTCTTCAAGTGGTTCCAATCTTTTTCAACATCTGCAAGATCAACTCTAAGTTTTCTCGCCGGTGTTTGTTTCATCCGTCCCCAAGTTGCCTTTGTTTTCCCGCCCTCCCACCCTTTTTCTTCAAGGACCCAGATTTCTTAATCAAGTATCCATTTATTCATGTGAAGTCTCTTCACTCTTTTCAATCAATGTTTTGATCCGGTGATCCCTCGTGAAGATACTAACAGAGCTTCAAGTTCATCGTTCTTCATTCTCATATTCTTCTCCGGTGGATTAATTTCAAGTTTCGGTGTTGATCATATCTCTTCCTGTTCTTTCACATATCTTCCCAAGTGAATTTCTTATCCAAGGCTCTCTTATTTATTCACCTCTCCCAGTTCATGTCCGGTGTGCTGAAGATATCTCGGAAGATTCGTGTTATCATTCCTAATCTGTTCAAGATATTTCGAGGTTGTTATCCCATTCAAGCCATTTAATTCAACCGGTGCAATCTCTCTTCAAAATCGTTCAACGGTGTTTCTTTTGAGTGGGCCCTAACCCACAGGTCTTTTCCCAGGATCTTACCTGACTCTTCTAATTATTCTGGAGTCATTCCTAATTCTTTTCAAGTGTGACGTAAGAATGGATTCCATCAGTCACATGCCTTCTCCAAGATCGCTTTCAAATTCTTCTCATTGTTGGCTCAACCCCTTCGCTTTCCATTCTACCGGAGTATCTCAGTAATTTTGGTGGTGTTTCTCGTCGTCAGTTGAAGATCGAAGAAGAGTTTTTCCTCTAAATCTTGTCCATTCTTCCAAAGATTCGTGGTTCTAGCTTCATGTTATCCTCTCGAATTGTTTCATTTGTCAGATTTCCTTTTCTTACCTATCTGGAGTATGTTAGAAGTTGTTTTCCTGTTTCTTTTCACCGGAGGCCATCGTTCCAGAAGAATTCTTCGTCCTCACACTTCAGCTACCGTTATCCAATTATCCTGATGCTTCATTCAAGTGTTCTTTAATCAGCTCATGATCTATTTGTTCTTTTGCATCTAAATCCCCTCTTGCTTATTTGTTCTTCTAATTCTTCTGATGATTCATTCTCTTCTTTAGTCATTTTGAATTCTTATGGTGGTTCATTCAAGATTTCTCTTCCTTTGTTATCATATCAATTCATTCGTTGTTTCCAAATTCCACTGGTGGTTCCATCAAGACCTTCCCAAGTTTATGCTATATCTCTCTTAATTATTTCTACGAGAATAAGTAGTATGCCAAATCCGTTGCTTGTCATCAATTTAAATTGGTGAAGGATAGGCATGACATAATTCTTATTCTTGTTTCATCCAAGTGATTAATTCCTACCTTCGGAGTTTGTTCATCAGGAAGTATTTCTCGGTTTCAAGTTATTCATCTTTCTTGTCCGGAGTTCCAAGTTTTCTCGGGTATATCATCGCGAAGCTCCATCTAAATCATTTCAAGGCTTCACCTTGTGTTTTCAACTTCTCTTTCTTTCTATCATCCTTTTATTACCGGAGTTCTTCATGGAGGCTCTACATGATGGTTCATCAAGGATTCTTTTCATTCTTCATTTGTTCTTCAAGATTTCTCTCGAAGTTATGACCCGCCAAGCTATACTCTAAAATAAACATGGTGCTCAACACATGTTTTTGTTTTGAGGAGCTCAAGTATTCTTCATCTTGCATTCCAAAGTGCAATTATTTCTACCTTATCTTTTCAGGTGGTGTTATGTCACTCTTGACAATTTCATTCATGTTTCATGATTCATATGTTGTCAAGAATGAGGTAGTTAAACCCATCAACTCCTTTGAGCATGAGTTCTTCTCAGTCCATCAATCTCTTCATTGGAGTTATCTTGTGTCAGATTTCACTTAAAGCCTTCCCTAAGGAATGTTGCTATTGTGGTGCTTATCAATGATCCAAGTTTTCTCCTATCCTCTCGGCGAAAGCAGTTTTCATCTCTTCTTTGATCTCAAACAACCAATTGTTTTTCGTTAGTGGCAGAATTTCACCTCATAGTTTTGAGATGTTTTCCATAAGCCCACTACAAGATTATTCTTTTCGTTGTTGGTTTTCCAACAACTTCATTCAATCCTTCTTTGCAAGGATGCTTTCCAAGTTCATTTGTGGCATAAATTGTCATTTTCTTCTCCGTCCCTTTTATCCCAACAATCTAGCTTCTATTCTTTCGTTCCGGAGGCATTGTGATGTTGCTCTCTTCACTAATCATCTCGTTTTGTCAAGATCATGTTATTTCCATGCTTATCCATTTAACCAGAGTGTTGTGTCGTCTCTTCAAGTTCTTTTCATCTTATCAAGTCTTGCATCTCTTTTCAACTGGAGTGCTGTCCGAATTTGATCGTCCTTGTTCCTTGTTTATCTCGTTTCAACCGGAGTGATTCAAATTCCTTCTTGTCCATTGTACTCGTCATTCATAGCTTTGCAACCTCCAAGGTTCACATGGTGTTCCTTGTTTTCTATTTTCTACCGCAGTGCTCTCAATTGTGTTCAATTCCGTTGTGTTTTTTCTTTCAACTTTTCAAGCTCTCAAGGTTCTTTGGTTTCACTCTTTGGTCGAAGAAGCAACTTAGTTTTACCTCTTCTCTTCCTCTTCCGTTTCTCTCCGGTGCCATCCTAGATCTCGGGACAAGATCCTCTTGTAGTGGTGGAGTGTTCTAACGCCCCGGATACAACTTTCCATATTCATAACTCCGACTCTTGCCATTTCCGGCTATGTGATTTATTATTTCCTCCGTGGTTGGGTTTTTGTCTGTTGTTTTGCATTTTGTTCTTGTTATGCATCTTGTCTCATGTCATCATCTGCATTTCATCCGCATGTTTTTCAAAACTTGCATCTGTTCGGGTTCCGCCGGTTCTCTCCGTTGTCCGTTCGGAGTCCAGACACACTCGCACGCGCCCGCAGCACCTCCGAAATATATTTTATTAGTGGCATAAAAATGTTCTCGGAATGGGTTGCAACTTGTCGTGCGGTCTTATTATAGTGTAGACAGGTCGCCTGCCAAGTTTCGTCGCATTCGGAGTCCATCTGATAGCCCAACCGTTAAATGTATAGCGGTACCGTTGCCAGTACCTTCGTCGGGTGTTTTCGGTCTCCGAAAACCCGTGCCGGGCTGCTATCTATTCTCTCCTTATAGCCTAGCCCATCTACACAGCCCACCAACCCCTCTCATAGTACCTCTCCGCTCCGGAGCCGTTCGATGGTGATCGTACGCTCCGAAAGCCCCCGAAACCCCGAACCCTTACCCCTCTTTCTATAAATAGCAGCCCCCCTTGCCATTTTTGTCACCCCTAACCTCTCTCCTCGATTTCCGCGCCGTCCTAATCATCAGCCGCCGTCACCTCCCACCTTCTCCTTCGATTTCGGCGCCCTCCACCTCCACCGCGACACTTGGCGCACCTCGATTGGCCCAGCCACCACCATCCGGCGCCCCTGGCCACTCCCAAGCCTCCACGTCGCCTCCCCCTCAGTCTCCGCCGCCGCGGCCTGCCAGGAACCCAGATCGGGCCCTGGGAAGCCCATCTGGGCCCCGAGCAGCCCAGCCCCTGCGCCCGAGCGCCTCCCGCTCCAAAGCCAGCGTCGGCCTCGTCCCCGCGGCCTTCCCCGTCGTCCCGTTGTGCCCAGCCACCGGAGCCGCCGCCGGCGACGTCCAGGCCAGCCCGCGCCGCCCTGTTCCTCTCCTTCTCCTCCCGGTTGGCTCCCTCTCAAGCCCTCTCTCTCTTCCCGCAGGTCGCGTCGCCGCCTTGGAGCTCACCGCTGGCCCCATCCTGCCCTGCTTCGTCCTGCTCCGGCCAGATCCGGCGCCCCGAGGCCGGATCCATCCATCCCCGACCTCGCCGGAGCTCTTCCCCACCGCATCGTCGTTCCACATCACCGGTAGCCGCCGCCGCGCCCATTCCTGCCTCTGCAGCGAGCAGAGGAGGACGGTGATCTCCAGCCCCGTTCGCCTCCGTGCGTGGGCCAAACAGGCCATGCGAGGCCGAGCGCCTCTACGTTCCCCGGCCGGCCTGTTGGCCCGATGTGAGCAGCCGCCCAGCCCCTCCTCTCTGTTGGCCCATCATGCACCAGATTTGGCATGTGTCATGTTTTTTTCCTATTCTGCGATTTTAGCTTTATCCAGTGAATTAACGAATTTGCAGAAAACCCCTCAAGCATCATGCATATAATAACTCCACAACCATGCATCATATGTAAATAATTTATATATGTAAAATGCTTAGTTTTTCATCTAGTTTCATAATATGCCACTTTCATCCATGTTTAAAATGTTTAACTTGCTGTTTGTTTAAATTTGCTAATATGCCATGTTAAAATGATTTATTTCATAACTAAATAACCGTAACTCCGTTTTAAATAAACTTTATATGTAAATGGGGTGGAAAAATTCCTAGTTTAACATGGTGCACTTTATTTTCTTGTTTAACAACTCTAAAATTATGTGATAGGTAGAACAGTACCAAAACTAAAATATGCATATGGGGATTTACCGGATTTGTTGTTTGTTATATCCGGCCCCATTTAAATTGTTTAGATGGTATAGTTTTGTCATGCTTCACCTGTTGCCATGTTAACCAACATTTAATATTGTTGATTACCTAACCGAGAGCGAACTAAATAAATGTTGTGAAGTTTTGTCAATATGCAACTCGTTGCATATTGAGCTCCACTTAACTTGTAGTATTGTTTGTTGCACTTTGCCATGCCTCATTAAAACCGGACATGCATCATACTTGATTGCGCATCATGCCATGTTTATGTGATGTGTGTTTACCATGTTGTTTCCTCCTTTTCGGTTTGCTTCTCTCGTTAGCTTCGGTGTCGTTCCAGAGTTGTGAGGATTCGTTCGACTACGTCCGTTCGTCTTCTTCATGGACTCGTTCTTCTTCCTTGCGGGATTTCAGGCAAGATGACCGCTACCCTGGATCTCACCACTATCATCGCTATGCTAGTTGCTTCGTTCTATCGCTTTGCTGCGCTACCTATCACTTGTTCTTCAAGCCATCCCATATTGCCATGAACCTCTAACCTTTGACACCTTTCCTATGAAAACCGTTGCTTGGCTATGTTACCGCTTTTGCTCAGCCCTCTTATAGCGTTGCTAGTTGCAGGTGAAGTTGAAGATTGCTCCATGGTGGATAGGATTATGTTGGGATATCACAGTATCTCTTATATTATTATTAATGCATCTATATATTTGGTAAAGGGTGTAAGGCTCGGCCTTATGCCTGGTGTTTTGTTCCACTCTTGCCGCCCTAGATTCCGTCATACCGGTGTTACGTTCCCGAATTTTGCGTTCCTTACGCGGTCGGGTGATTTATGGGACCCCCTTGACAGTTCGCTTTGAATAAAACTCCTCCAGCAAGGCCCAACCTTGGTTTTACCATTTGCCTCACCACCACCTATATTTCCCTTGGGAGTAATTAACCCAAGGGTCATCTTTATTTTAGCCCCCCCCCCCCCGGGCCAGTGCTTGTCTAAGTGTTGGTCCGAACCGGGCAGACTGCGGGGCCACCTCGGGGCAACTCGAGGGCTGGTTTTACTCGTAGGCTGACCTATCCGGTGTTTCCCTGAGAACGAGATATGTGTAGATCCTATCGGGATTGTCGGCGCATCGGGCGGCTTTGCTGGTCTTGTTTTACCATTGTTGAAATGTCTTGTAAACCGGGATTCCGAGTCTGATCGGGTCTTCCTGGGAGAAGGTATATTCCTTTGTTGATCGCGAGAGCTTGTCATGGGCTAAGTTGGGACACCCCTGCAGGGTATAAACTTTCGAAAGCCGTGCCTGCGGGTATAGGCAGATGGGAATTTGTTAATGTCCGGTTGTAGATAACTTGACACCAGATCCGAATTAAAACGCATCAACCGTGTGTGTAGCCGTGATGGTCCCTTTTTGGCGGAGTCCGGGAAGTGAACACAGTATTTGGGTTATGTTTGACGTAAGTAGGAGTTCAGGATCACTTCTTGATCATTGCTAGCTTCACGACCATTCTGCTTGCTCTCTTCTCGCTCTTATTTGCGTATGTTAGCCACCATATATGCTTAGTCGCTGCTGCAGCCTCACCACTTTACCCCTTCCTTTCCCTTTAAGCTTTGCTAGTCTTGATACCCATGGTAATGGGATTGCTGAGTCCTCGTGGCTCACAGATTACTACAACAACAGTTGCAGGTACAGGTTATGCGATGTTAATGACGCGAGAGCGATGCTTGCTTGTCTTGGAGTTCTTCTTCTGTTTCTTCTTCGATCAGGGGATAGGTTCCAGGTCGGCAGCCTCGGCTAGCAGGGTGGATGTCGTTTGAGTTTCTGTTTGTGTTTCATCCATAGTCGGATGATGCTCTGATGTATTGTGATGTTGTATTCGTGTGGCATTGTATGCCTTATGTATGTATCCCCATCTATTATGTAATGTTGATGTAATGATATCCACCTTGCAAAAGCGTTTCAATATGCAGGTCTATCCTTGGTGGGACCTTCGAGTTCCTTTTGGATAGGGTCGCATATTGGGCGTGACATGCTCAGATCCCCTTTCTTGCGCCTCTCCTCCCTGCTTCTGAAGTCTTCAGATCTACTCTGCCTGCGCGCCTTAGCCAGTTATGGCGCCTCGCCAAGCCCCGGCCGGAGCTTGATACTCGCCTACCTTGGACTCTCCAAATGTGTCAGAGGTGAGCCTTGCCCAGGTGCGCCAGATGGCGGCGGCGCAAGGCATCGATGTGACAAAGGCGTTCAAGGATGGCTCTACCGTCCCTGAAGGCCGAGGGAGCACCTTCTATCCGTTCTTCGTGAGCGCCATCGTCGCCGGTCTGGTGCCTCCCTTTTCTGAGTTCTTCTTCTCTGTCCTCCGCCACTACAATATTCAAGCTCTGCATCTCCATCCCAACTCCGTCCTTCTTCTGGCGATCTTCGCCTACTATTGTGAGGCTCACGTAGGGGTGAAATCCTCGGTGGCCTTGCTACGCCACTACTTCTCCCTGCGAAGCTCCCGTGGTTCCGCCTCTGCGTGTGCGAGCTTCATCGCGTACGGCGGCTCCATCGCCATTTCGAACCCTGGGAAGAGGATTGAGGGCTTCAGGAGCAAGTGGGTCTTGGTGGATGCTGGGCGCATCCACCCTCGGCTGATCTTGCCCACGGAGCACCCTGCGAGCTTCGACGGCTAGTCCCGAGTGGAGCTTCTGGATCCCCGCGCGAAGCTGGTGTTGGAGAAGATGGACGCAGATCTGAGGCCGGCCAGTGTGGCGGTGGCGAAGCTGACCGGTGCGTCGCTGCTGAGGGAGTTCCTGGAGCATCAGCTAGCTCCGCTCCGTCAGTACTCGCTTCCGATGTGGAGGCCTCGCCCGAGCCCCGTGGTTTTGGCCGACGAGGATCTGGCTGCGGTCCTTCAGTCCTTGGTTGGGGGCGACATGGCGAGGCTGGAGGGTGCCCCTACGCCCCTATTCCTTCGTGAGGATTGGGAGCAGGTAGTGGGGTCCATGCCCGTCTTCAACGGGGACAGGCCCATGCCCGCGGAGGCTCCAGAGGACCTGGTGGACGTGTCCTCCGGCGACTCCAGCGAAGAGGAGGAAGAAGGGGAGCGGGAAGAGGGGGTTGACTCAGAGGCGGAGTCAAGGGCTCCTCCCCTTCGGCGCAGGTCCCGCACTCTCCACCTCCCCCAGAGTGACGACGACGTGGATGGGGATGAGCTGGGCGGCGGGAGCCTGCCTCCAATCCCGAAGAAGGATCGGACTAGGCTGATCCCCCATGGGTCTGCCCCAGCCCCGAGGCGATCCGCAGGCGCACCTCCTGCGCCCGAGTTCCTTGAGGCTGATCCTTGCAGCCGGCTCACGGGCTTCAAGTACGGCCGGAGGCTGCTCGAGCCCGCGGGCGACGACCTGTAAGTGCTTGATTCCTGTCTTGTTTATTGTTTTGCTGCCGAGACTTGATGCTCATATCTTCCGGCCAGGCTGGCGCCCTCTGCGAAGAAGCCAAAGGGGGCTCCTGAGGTCCCATCCGCGGCTGCGCCTCTGCCAGCAAAAGAAGATGAGCGTGACACACGGGCCTCTCCTGCCCGAGCGCCCTCGCGAGGCCTGGCTGAGCTGGTTGGGGCGAGCTCAGCCCCCGTGGCCCCAGCGGCTCCTGAGGTGCCCCTGCCTGATGTCGCCACCGCAATCGTTGGGGCGCAGTAGGCTCCACCTCAGGATACTGTGGTCATGCTGTCGTCTTCTCCTCCTACTCCTCCGACTGCCGCTTCCCCGACCACTGTTTTGGATCGCGCTGTTGCTGAACTGGACCGTCTGCGGCAGGATCTTCTAGGCGCGGACCCTCGTTTAGTTGTCGGGCGCTTGGAGCTAGCTTCTGGCTAGATTCGCTCCAATGCTTCAATTCGGGCGGCGCTAGTCCAGGCTTCGCCGGCCTACGACGAGGAGAAGCAAGCCATCCTTGGGGCGAAGGCTGCTCGCGACGCCTCCTTGGGGGAGGTGGCTAATGTCCGAGGTCTCTGCGAGGCGCTGGAGAGCGAGCTGAAGTGCCTGCAGGACCGGCTCGCCGAGGAGTCCCACCTTTGTCAAGAGTAGGAGGAAGGCATGAAGGCTCGCGAGGCGGCCGTCAAGGACCGGGACGCCAAGCTCAAGAAGTGCCGTGACCGTCTAGGCGCGTTGGAGCAAGAGCTGGAAGCGAGGAAGGTTGAGCTAGATGGCAAGGCGCGGGTTCTTGCCGAGGATCGCGTGGCCTTTGCGGAGATGGAGGAGAAGGCCCACATTTCACTGAAGAAACTTTATGAGAGTGGCCTGGAGAGCCCGCTGGCCGGCGAGGAGGACGGCCCCGCCAAGCTGCTTCCCTTCCTGGTTCGTGCTCTTGAGGATGTCGCCCTTGGCCTTGGCCCTACGGCCGAGGCCGAGGCACGCGTCTTGTCTTCTGCGGCGCTGACGCGGGTCTTCACCCACATCTATCTTCGCGACCCCAACGTCGACCTCGACAGCCTGCTGGAGCCAGCGAGCGGCGAGCACGCCACTGCCGCTGCTGAGGCCGTGAAGGGTCGTGCAGAGGCTTTGCTGGGGAAGTTCCGGGCCTTCAGCACCAAGCCGAAGTGGAGCGCTGCTGGTCCTGCTGCTCCACAAGGTGAACCCGCTCCGCGAAGCTCCACCACCGCAAGTGACTCCGTCGTGGCTCCCGTCCTGTTTTTAGTTCCTGCGCATGTACCATGCCTCGGGGAGGCGTTAAAACTTATGTTTGATGTTGTGATGACAGCATGGACTGTAATATTTGCTTTTGAATTCCCTGAAATTTGCATTATTCCTTCCTACTTGCTTATGTTCTACGCCGGCAGAGCCCGGCCCCGCGCATACCTCAGCCGCCATTGGCCCCGACCGGAAACCAGGACGGGACCAAGGAGTGAGGGGCTACGTGACAAGTTAGGCTCCTGAGTCGCGATGCTCAGGAGTCCCCCTTGGCGCTCGAACAACAAGTAGGGAGGTGAGACATGGGGGTGACTCCTTAGGGAGGTGAGATGCGGGTAGATCTACTGTTCTACGTCTGCAGAGCCCGGCCCCGCGCATACCTCAACCTCCATTAGCCTTTCGGAACTAAGGAGTGAGGGGCTACGTGACCAGTTAGGCTCCTGAGTCGCGATGCTCAGGAGTCCCCCTTGACGCTCAAACGGCCTTCATACCTTGGCTCCGCTCGAGGAGGGACGTGCGACGAATCAGGCCCGAGGGGGCCTGGCCAGGTGGCGTGCGTCTGGGCGTGACCCAGGCGCAGCCCCCGTGCCCAGCCCCTTCGCGCGGCACTCCCGAGGGGAGGCGTTGCATCAAGGCCGGACACTGAGCTCCGGGCTCCCTGAGGTTGATGCGGCCCGAAGGCCACCCTCAGTTGTTTATCACCAGTGCAGAGCATAGCGCTTCCGTATGCGTACGGGCATAGCCGCTCCTCGGGAGTGTCGTCAGCCAGCGCGGAGTATGGTGCTTCCACTAGTGCGTGGGAGGGGGCTCCCCTCCGGGAAGAGCCCCCGGGGCGTATACAGCCCCACCCTGACACGTGGCTGGCACGGTAGGGCTTGACGAGGTGTATCTGGGCACCCATGAGCCAGCGCGGGACTTATGGGGCCCTACCTCTAGGCGGGTTGCGCCTGGCTCTGGGCCTTATCTTGCTCCTGCACATTTGGCTAGATGCCGGTGCTCTACGTCCTCGGGTCCCGGCTCTCGGGCTGGTCTCAGCCGTCGCTGGCATGCCATGGACAAGACCAGAGGGTGAGGGCCGGAGAGCCGGTAGGAGCCCTGAGTCGCGATGCTCAGGCACCCCCCCTTTAACGTGCAAGCTGGGTTAGATGACGAAACTCTACGTCCTCGGGTCCCGGCTCTCGGGCTGGTCTCAGCCCTCGCTGGCATGCCAGGTCGTGATGCCATGGACAAGACCAGAGGGTGAGGGCCGGAGAGCCGGTAGGAGCCCTGAGTCGCGATG
>NC_041391.1:293468996-293484206 GCF_002162155.2 Triticum dicoccoides | reverse complement strand
AGTCGCGATGCTCAGGCACCCCCCCTTTAACGCGCAAGCTGGGTTAGATGACGAAACTCTACGTCCTCGGGTCCCGGCTCTCGGGCTGGTCTCAGCCGTCGCTGGTATGCCAGGTCGCGATGTCATGGACAAGACCAGAGGGTGAGGGCCGGAGAGCCGGTAGGAGCCCTGAGTCGCGATGCTCAGGCACCCCCCTTTAACGCCCAAGATTCCTACACCCAGGAGAGAAAGGCACCAAATAACAAGCATGGTGGATCGAAAGCATAGCCCTAAGATAAACGCAAGAAGGATACATGCCGCTGGGACAGGCCCGAGCGGCTTGGGGATGATGCAGCCCGAGGGGCGCCCCCAATAAGGTAAGCTAAGGACATGAAATAAAAGGGATACATGCCGCAGGGACGGACCCACGCGGTCTAGGAATAATGCGGCCCTGAGGGCACTCCCAGCCAGAAATTGAACTTGAAAGATGTCACCTGATGATGTTGGGGATGAAGGGGTGTTGGTGTAGCAGACCCGGCGGGCTGCAGGAGCCGATCCTCACGAGCCCCTAGGCCCAGGGGCCTCAGGAGGCTCCGGAGGCGCTAGCGGCTCCTCGCAGGCCATCTCCATCTCCGCCAGGGCTGCGGCATGCCTGACCTCTTGAGCCTCCATGATGGCCCTCACGAGACGCTGGTGCGCAGCAGCCGCGTTCGGCAAGCCGTAAGGCATGCGCACGTAGCTGTGGGGCGGACCCTCGCAACATCCCACTCGTGAGGGCCAGAGGCGCTCTTGAGACGCGGCTCGGTTGAGCTCCGGTATGTCGATGCAGACTCGCAGCCCGCCATCCTCGCCTGGATGGGGGGCCACGGCGGGTAGGTGGCGGCTGCCTCTCATGATCCTTGACTCCTGTAACTCCTGAATGGCCTTGCTGACGAACTCCTGAGGGTTTGGCCCTCCTTGCCTTGCTCCTTCTTGAGGGAAACGTGCTTCGAAGCACGCCTCCACGTGGTGCCCAAGCGCCTCCCTCGTGACCTTGGTGAGGTCGGCGGCCCTCCAGGGGAGAGCCCCCGAGCCCTGCCTGAGGTGGGCGCCGGGCGTGCTTCCCTATGTGATGGAGGGAGGCTCCCCCTGAGCAGGCGCGGGACCTGAGGGGCCGGGCCAGATGGTGTCTTCTTCTTCTTGGGGGCGGCCTCGGGAGGCCTCCTGCTGCCGCGGTCTGGGTCTTCCAGCGATGCGGCCTGAAAGCCTCCCTCCAGGGAGCATACCGCGTCTCTCTCTTCGTAGGGCATCGTGATGACCCCGCCGCTTCCTGGCATCTTGAGGACGTTGTAGACGTGGTGGGTTACGGCCATGAACTTGGCCAGCACTGGGTACCTGAGGATGGCGTTGTATGGCAGGCGAATGTGGGCGACGTCGAAGTCGATGAGCTCGGTGCGGTAGTTGTCGCGTGCCTCGAAGGTGACAGGAAGGCGGACCTGCCCTATCGGGACCGTGGAGCCATGGGTGACTCCGGAGAAGGGCTTGGTTGGCTGAAGCTGGCTGTAGGGCACTTGAAGATTGTTGAACATTTCCACGGACAGGACGTTGAGACCTGCCCCGCCGTGGATGAGGGTCTTGGTGACTAGCACGTTGCTGATGATTGGGGAACAAAGCATCAGGAGGACTATGGTTGTGGCCGCGCACTTGAGCTGATCCGCTGAGCTGAACGTGATGGCGCATGCCGATCACCTAAGAGGGCGCGTGGCCTCGAGCTTGGGGAGGACTGCATTCACTTCGTGGGAGAACTGCTTGAAGATGCGCTCAGAGGCTGGGGCTTGAGCTCCGCCCAGGATGCAGGCGATTGCGCGCGGTTCCTGGAAGCCCCCAACCCCCTCGTCTTGATGATGGTCTTCATTTCTCCTTGGCTGCACCGGCAGCGGAGGGAGGCCTGCGTTCCCTTGCGGGCGATCCTCGCGAGGCTGATCCCTCCAGCCTCCCTCGCGAGGCGGGTCCTGCCAACGATCCTCGTGAGGTTGGTCGCGCCATCCTTGGCGCGGGCCGCGGTCTTCCCAACATCCTGCATTCCTTCCTCCTCCTCGGCCGTAGCCCCAGTCGCTGCGGTCGGGACGTCTGCCGACCCTTCCTTCACGCAAGGCCCGGAGCTCTTGGCATTCATTGGTGTTGTGGGTGTGGAGGTCGTGGTACACGCAGTACCGACTACCCTTGGAGGATTCGGGCTGATCTCTGCCCCGCTTGGTGTCTGGCTCGGCCGCGAGTACGGCAGCTCCCTTGCGCTTCACGTCCTTGGCCTTGGGCTTCTTCTCTTCGGGGTCCGCGGCAGGCAGCTCGAGGAGGGAGAGGCGCCCCTCCTCAGCCCTGGCGCACTTGGTCGCCAAGTTGAATAGCTCCAAGGAGGTGCACAGGTCTTCATGCATCGCCAGCTCCTCCTTCATCTTGACGTCGCGCACACTGTCGGAGAAGGCTGAGATGATGGCCTCCTCCGTCACCCTGGGGATCTTGAGGCGCGCGTTGTTGAAGTGTTGGATGTACTTCTGCAGGGTTTCCCCTGGTTGCTGCTTGATACGGCGCATGTCGCTCACGGCGGGTGGCCGGTCGCAAGTACCCTGGAAGTTGGCGATGAAGCGGGTGCGCATCTCGTCCCAGGAGGAGATCGTGCCTGGGGTCAGATTCAGGAGCCAGGTGCGGGCTCCGTCCTTGAGCGCCATGGGAAACCAGTTCACCATGACCTTTTTGTCTCCGTTGGCAGCCTCGATGCCCAACTCGTAGAGTTGGAGGAACTCTGTAGGGTCAGCCATGCCATCGTAGCGAGGAGGCAGGTCTGGCTTGAACTTGCCGGGCCACACGACGTTGCATAGCTCGGGGGTGAAGGCGCGGCAGCCCGCCGTGGCCATAGGGGGCCTTGGGCGATAGAGAGCTTGGTCCTGCGGGTCCCCATGCGCCACGACTGGGGGCAGCGCAGGCTCTTGACGTGCTGGAGCAGGGAGCGCTCGGGCAGCTTCTCGAGGGCGAGGGACTTCTTGGCAGCTCTGCTCTTGCCGCGTTGGCGCCTGACGGAGCGGGTTCCGCCCAGGGGTCGCGCGCCTTGGGGCCAGGGCGCCTTCTTGGGGAGGAGGTGGCTGAGGCGCCCTAGGAGCTTCATTGCCTGCGCAGGGCGGGGCGCGGTGCAGCGAGAAGGACGGCGCGGGGGCGCCTCCGGCGGCGCGGACGAGCTCGGCGACTCGGTCGAGCCATTCTTCGTCATCGATGGGGCGGTAGCGCAGGAGCTCGTTTGCCGCGATGAGCGCAGCTCGGGCCTCCATGGCCGCACGGGGCACGCGTGACGAAGAACCAGCGGGGGTGAGCGAGGGCGTGGCAGTGCGGCCGTCCCGCCTCATGGACAAATGCTGGGACGAGGCTTGTTGTTCGTTCCCCGCCGGGCCGATGGCGGCGTTGACGGCAGGTGACGGGGAACGACGAGGGCGCCCGCCGACGGGAGCCGTCTGGGAGACATGGGGAGCGAGGGCGGCTCGGCGCTCGGCGCGAGCCCGACGAGCGTCAGACATGGATGCGGTGGTCGGGGAAGAACGAGACGACGGAAGGCAAATTCCGGCGCACCCCTACCCGGCGTGCCAAATGTCGGATTTTTGGTTCCGGCAGACCCTTGAGGTTCGAACACTACACGGAGATTCAACCCTCTATCGGCTCGCTCCTCGCCGAATCGCTTGGACCTAAACTACCAAACTGAACAGCATAAGAGGCACAAGATTTATACTGGTTCAGGCCACCATTGTGGTGTAATACCCTACTCCAGTGTGTGGTGTGGTGGATTGCCTCTTGGGCTTGATGATGAACAATACAAAGCAGAACAGCCTCACGAGGGACTGTTCTTGGCTGATACGACGAACTGCTGGGAGGAGTTCAATCGCTCTATCTACTGGTTTCTCGGTTAGGATGAAGAAGATCCTCTCCTCTGGTTATTCTCTAGATGCTGGTCCAGATGCCTCTACCCTGTGGGTGGCTAGTCCTATTTATAGGCAAAGGCCCTGGGCCTCTTCCCAAATATTGAGCGGGAAGGGCACCAACAATTGCCATTTTGAAGGGGAACAGTGGGTACACTTATCCTGACTAAAGTTGGTCCTCGCCTGTCAAAGGCTCTGGTGGTGACGCCTGCTTGGGCTCCACAATGACTTCCTTCCGGCCGTTGGGCTAGTCTTGGTCTTGTTGCACCAAAATGGATGCCTTTGCTTGATGCTCTCGCCTGCGCTTGCCCCTTTGCACCAAAGAGGAAAGGAGGACACTGCGCGGGCTGGCGCCCGACTGGCGCCCTTGGTCGTCATGGATTGCATCATGGGCACCTCGCGAGGTACCCCGCCTTGAACTCTCCGCCTCCTCATGAGACAGCCTGACGAGGCCGTGCCTGAGGAAGCTCCTTGTCGTCCGCCCCGCGAGGCTTGGCCCCTCACGAGGGTCTTGAGCTCGCGTTGATGAAGATGGGCTGTGTGTGCCTCCTTTGAGCCACGCCGCAGGCCGCAGGCAGGCAAGTCTGGGGACCCCCGTTCCTAGAACACCGACACTCACAAAGCATATTCATGTTCATAATCAGAGGAGTAATAATATGCATTAAGGATCTGAACATATGATCTTCCACCAAGTAAACCAATTAGCATCAACTACAAGGAGTAATCAACACTACTAGCAACCCGCACGTACCAATTTGTGGTTTGGATACAAGATTGGATACAAGAGATGAACTAGGGTTTTGAGAGGAGACGGTACTGGTGAAGATGTTGATGGAGATTGACCTCCTCCCGATGAGAGGATTGTTGGTGATGACGATGATGATGATTTCCCCCTCCCGGAGAGAAGTATCCCCGGCAAAACAGCTCCGTCGGAGCCCTATATTGGTTCCGCCAAGGTTCCGCCTCGTGGCGGCAAAGTTTCGTCCCGTAAGCTTGCCCACAATTTTTTCCAGGGTAAAAGCCTTCATATAGTAGAAGATGGACACCGGAGGGCCACCAGGGGGCCCAGGAGACAGGGGCGCACCCAGTAGGGGTGGGCGCCCCCCCCCTCCTGGCCAGGGTGTGGGCCCCCTGAGGTTTTTCTTCCTCTAAACAATTATTATTAATTTCAAAAATAAGTTTCATGGAGTTTCGGGATTTTTGGCGCTGTGTAGAATAGGTTTCCAATGTTTGCTCCTTTTCCAGCCAGAATTCCAACTGTTGGCATTCCCCCTCTTCATGGTAAACCTTGTAAAATAAGAGAGAACAACCATAAGTATTGAGATATAATGTGTAATAACAACCCATAATGCAATAAATATTGATATAAAAGCATGATGCAAAATGGACGTATCAACTCCCCCAAGCTTAGACCTCGCTTGTCCTCAAGCAGAAGCTGAAATCGAAAAATATGTCCACATGTTTAGAGATAGAGGTGTCGATAAAAATAAAATACGGACATGAGGGCATCATGATCATTCTTATAACAGCGGCAGAAATAGATTTTATCATATGATTTCTTATGCTCAAGTAACGATCAATTCACAATGTCAAGCATGGTTCAAAAACTTCATTGGGAGCTAGCAAACTGTGATCTCAGTCACTGAAGCAATTGCAATTTATCATAACATCAGAAAGAGTCAAGAATAGAGCTTTTCAGCAAGTCCACACACTCAACTATCATGTAGCCTTCTACAATTCATAACACTCACGCAATACTTGTGGTTAGAGAGTTTCAACCGGACACTAAGAAAGATAGGGGCTTATTGTGTTGCCTCCCAACGTATTCACATTTAGTTGATGTCAACAATAATAGTCCATGCTAACTTACACCCAATTGGATATATATATATATATATCATGATCTTTCAAACATGAGGAGCTTGCCAAAGGATAAAATGAAAAAGGGAAAGGTGAGGATCACCTTGACTCAAGCATAAAGTAAAAACATAAAGTAAAAGATAGGCCCTTCGCAGAGGGAAGCAGAGGTTGTCATGTGTGTTTAGGGTTGGATGCATGAAATCTTAATGCAAAAGAACATCACTTTATATTGCCACTTGTATGTGGACCTTTATTATGTAGTCCGTCACTTTTATTGCTTCCACAACAAGATCGTATAAAGCTTATTTTCTCTGCGCTAATAAGTCATACATACTTAGATAGCAATTTTTATTGCCTGCAACATGACAACTTACTTGAAGGATCTTTCACAATCCATAGGTAGGTATGGTTGACTCTCATGGCAAAACTGGGTTTAAGGATATTTGGAAGCACAAGTAGTATCTCTACTTGGTGCAGGGAATTTGGCTAGCATGAGGGGGAAAGGCAAGCTCAACTTGTTTGGAAGGTCAATGACAATATACTTTAACTGAGATGTGAGAAAACATAAACCATTATGTTGTCTTCCTTGTCCAACATCAACTCTTTTAGCATGTCATACTTAATGAGTGCTTCACAATCATAAAAGATGTCCAAGATAATATATTTGTATGTGAACCTCTCTTTCCTTATTACTTCCTATTAATTGCAACGATGACCAAAACTACGTTTATCAACCCTCAACAACTTTTATGCCTCATACTTTCTATGTGTGAAGTCATCACTAACCATAAGATCAATATGAACTCTTTTATTCTTTCTACTTTCTCAAGATCATAGCAACATAGCAAAGCCCTTGACTCAACACTAAACTTTATTATAGATAGCTCACGGACTCGATTACATAAAGAGATCACAAAGCAAAACTCAAAACTACTTGATACTAAAACTTCAATCTACTAAATCAAGATACTACTAAAAGGATCGAACTCAATAAAACGGTAAAGATAGGAGTGTGATGGTGATATGATACCGGGGCACCTCCCCCAAGCTTGGCAGTTGCCAAGGGGAGTGCCCATACCCATGTGATTATGTCCTCGGAGGTGATGGAGGTGGTGTAGACTTCTTCCTCAATTTACGCTTGAGGATAGTATTTTTCTCCTTTAGCTCATCGATCTCCTGCTCAAGGCTTAATATTCTTTTGCATAGTTCCTATTTGTTTTCCTACAAGAGACGAACAGGGATAAACTCGATCTTTGGCTTCTTTTCTCTGTCAGGGAGGCTTGACTTTTTAAACTCCACATGCATGTCCCAGGTTGGGGTAATGGGGCCTCATCTTCGTCTGAACTCGTCTCCTCCTTTCCCTTAGGCTCATAGTCTTCCTCTTCTTCAGTGGTCCAGCCATCATGCTCCAAGTCCCCATAGACCTTAGGGTCTGCAAGGTAATTAGCCACATAGCTTTCCCCTTCCGAATCTCGAGATGACATATTGCTCTAAATCTGTAATAGAAACAGCTCAAAACAAAAACAGAGGATATTTGCGTGATACGGTGGTCAAAACCTTTGGGAGTTTGTATAATGAATTTTTACCGACCGAAATACGTAATGTGCAAGAAAACGGAGTCCGGGAGGCACACGAGGTGGCCACGAGACAGGGGGCGCCCAGGAAGGGTGGGCGCGCCCTCCACCCTCGTGGAGGCCTCGTGTCCTTCCTAGACTACTTCTTTCTTTCTAAAATTCTTAAATATTCCAAAACTGATAAAAACTGCCATTAGAATTGTTTTGGAGTCGGTTTACTTACCGTACCACATACCTATTCCTTTTCGGAGTCTAGATCATTCTGGAAAGTGTCCCTTATGTATTCCTCCCGGGTTACGGTTTCAATAATATTAGTTTCAACATTGATAGGATTACCTGAAATATAATGTTTAATTCTTTGACCGTTCACCACCCTCGGACTTGTGCCTTCGAAGTTGTTCATTTTTATGGCACCAGAACGATAGACCTCCTCGGTAACGTAAGGACCTTCCCACTTAGAGAGAAGTTTTCCTGCAAAAAATCTTAAATGAGAGTTGAATAATAACACATAATCACCTACATTAAACTCACGCTTTTGTATCCTTTTGTCATGCTAGTGTTTGACTTTTTCTTTGAATAGTTTGGCATTCTCATAGGCTTGGGTTCTCCATTCATCAAGTGAGCTAATATCAAATAACCTTTTCTCACCGGCAAGTTTGAAGTCATAGTTGAGGTCTTTAATAGCCCAATATGCTTTATGTTCAAGTTCAAGAGGTAAATGACATGTTTTTCCATAAACCATCTTATATGGAGACATACCCATAGGATTTTTGTATGCAGTTCTATAGGCCCATAATGCATCATCAAGTTTTTTGGACCAATTCTTTCTAGATCTATTGACAGTCTTTTGCAAAATTAATTTGAGCTCTCTATTGCTCAACTCTACTTGACCACTAGACTGTGGATGATAAGGAGATGCGATTCTATGATTAACATCATACTTAGCAAGCATCTTATGGAAAGCACCATGAATAAAATGTGAACCACCATCAGTCATAAGATATCTAGGGACTCCAAACCTCGGAAAAATAACTTCTTTAAGCATTTTAATAGAAGTGTTATGATCAGCACTACTAGTTGGAATAGCTTCTACCCACTTAGTAACG
Organism: Triticum dicoccoides; assembly: GCF_002162155.2. Classification (NCBI taxonomy): domain Eukaryota; kingdom Viridiplantae; phylum Streptophyta; class Magnoliopsida; order Poales; family Poaceae; genus Triticum; species Triticum dicoccoides. The sequence continues at coordinate 293,475,749 of NC_041391.1, read as the reverse complement.
TAATCAACAGCAACTAAAATATGTGTATAACCATTAGAGGCAGGAAAAGGTCCCATATAATCAAAGCCCCAAACATCAAACGGTTCAATAACAAGAGAATAATTCATAGGCATTTCTTGACGTCTACTAATATTACCAATTCTTTGACATTCATCACAAGATAAGACAAACTTACGAGCATCTTTGAAGAGAGTAGGCCAATAAAAACCAGATTGCAATACCTTATGTGCAGTTCTATCTCCAGCGTGGTGTCCTCCATAGGATTCAGAGTGACACTTGCGTAGGATTTGTTCCTGTTCATGCTCAGGTACACAACGTCTAATAACACCATCTACTCCTTCTTTATAAAGGTGTGGGTCATCCCAGAAGTAATGTCTTAAATCATAAAAGAACTTTTTCTTTTGCTGGTATGTGAAACTAGGAGGTATAAATTTAGCAATAATGTAATTAGCATAATCAGCATACCAATGAGCAGTACGAGAAGCATTAACGACCGCTAATTGTTCATCAGGAAAGCTATCATCAATAGGTAGTGGGTCATCAAGAACATTATCTAACCTAGACAAGTTGTCTGCAATGGGGTTCTCAGCTCCCTTTCTATCAATAATATGCAAATCAAATTCTTGGAGCAATAGAACTCATCTAATGATTCTAGGCTTAGCATCTTTCTTTTCCATAAGGTATTTAATAGCAGCATGATCAGTGTGAATAGTAACTTAGGAATCAACAATATAAGGTCTAAACTTATCACAAGAAAACACAACTGCTAAGAATTCTTTTTCAGTAGTAGCATAATTTCTCTGGGCAGTATCAAGAGTCTTACTAGCATACTGGATAACATTCAATTTCTTATCAACTCTTTGCCCTAAAACAGCACCTACAGCATAATCACTAGCATCACACATAATTGCAAAAGGTAAATTCCAATCAGGTGGCTGAACAATAGGTGTAGTGATCAAAGCTTTCTTAAGTATTTCAAACTCTTCGACACAATCATCATCAAAGACAAAAGGAATATCTTTTTGTGTAACATCCCAAATTTTCAGATTTGGAATGTTAATAGGATCATTCTTTGTCATCATGATTTCTATGCATATTTGAATTATTATTATTATTGTTTATTCAAAGTGTTTTCCAACTCAAGGCAAAAATATTTGGAGTGAAGATAATATGACTTCTCGCCTATTAATTATTTATGGAAAATGCTAAGAATATATTCTGGTGTCTACCTAAATTAATTTGTCTTTATAGAAACTCAAAATTGTTTTATAGTGGTTATTATGTTGCTCTTTATGTGCTTGTTTTGCATAAAGTAAATTTTCAAAATTTAATTTGTGTTGTAAAAATGTTCACTGTTTTATATAACAGTAATAATATTTGTATGTATATTTTTGGTATTTTTAGGAAGTAATCTGCTATTGTTTTTTTAGCCAATAGTTTACTGTGCAGTTGGGCTGCGCTGTAGCAAAACCAGCGCGCAGTCTCTTTTTCCACGCCCCCCCGCGCGCGCTAAGTAGCAGCGCAGCAGCAGCCGCTAGCAGGCCGGCGGCCCATTTCTGCAGGCCTCAACTCACCGCGCAACTTTTTTTTTCCTCCTGTGCCGCTGACACTTGGGGCCCGCCAGGTCGTCTCTTTCCTCAAGACGAACTCCTGTTCGTTCACGAGTTCTTCCTGCTGATCCAAGTCCTCGACGATTTGGCCAAGTATTTGCCCCTAGGCCACAGAATCCACTCTATATATATTCCCCATCTTCTTCTCTTCCGACTTTTGGCAAAATTTTGTCTTCGCGTGCCCGTTTCGCCCGGATCCGATCTTGCCGGAGTTCGCCGCTGCAGGAGCATCTCGCCGGTTGTTTCCGTCGACGCAGAAGGTTCCCAGCACCTCCTCTTGCCCCTGTTAATTCCGCCTTGGTCTCTTCTCTATCCCTCACCTATTAGTTCTTGCAGGTAAGCACCCACCCGAGTGCTTCGACCTCCGCCCCGACAAACACCGCCGTTGCCGCTCCAGCCGAACCTCACAGACGTTAGCACAAGGCCCGGTCGTCCCAGAGGACGTTTTGGAGTTCGACGTGTCCCTCCTCGCCTCGTCCTGTGCTCCCCGAGCTCGGGAGGCCTTTCCAGCGATGCCAGCTTCAAATCTGAGCCGCACCGCCGCCGTCTCATTCAATTCCGGCTGGCCTACTCTGTTCCTCTCCGGTGAGCCACCCTTAGCCGTCTGATCTCCATCCAACCGCTGGTATTAGATAGCCTGTGTTTTTTTTATTTCTGACCGGTATGCGTTATGTAGCGGCCATTCGTCCGTTAACCACAATAGCAGACACCCTACTGCCACTCACACCTTGCCATGTGGCAACGCCACAGCAGCCGCGGCAGTTCTTCCCAAAACGCTTTTATGGCATAATTGTTCTTTGCAGATTCCATATCAAATTTTCATTTAGGTTTATCTTGAGATCCGTAACTCCAAATTCATCGATTCTTTTTCCTGTGTACTCGTAGTGACCAGGAGAATATTGAAGAACCAAAGTTTCACATTTTTTAACAGTTCAAATTTGAATTTGTTTAAATTTGAATTCAAACTTCCGGAGGCCATATCTTTCAAACTGTTGATCCAAATTAGTTGATTCTTTTTGCATTGTGATCCTACTAGCATGTAGATAATATATGCCTGCTAATATGTTCTGTTATTTAAGTCTTTATTTGAATTCGTTGTTGTTTACTTTATTTTAGTGTTATGTGAGCATAGTTTATTTATCGTACCTCTGTTAATCGTACAGATTGTCCGGAGTGTGAAGCGGATCGGAATTAATCGTTAGAGTACTTCAGCACCGTTCAAGGCAAGTTTGCACTTTTGATTTTGCTCATCCTATATTCTGCTATGCATGTGTGATTTTTATGCTATGACATGTGCTTGGTTTGATATGTATGTTCTGTGTTGTCATATTCTGGTGTGATCAACTTGCTATGATAGACGTGGGCATATGTCGAGTGATCCATGAAAGTGGTGAGTGTTTATAGCCGTAGGCTCAGGATTATTAACCAGGTGAATGCGTCACTGGCAGAGCGCTCTATTGTCCCTAGAGAATGCGCCATTGACAGAGCGCACTTGAGGCGAGGTTTAGTTTTCGGAACTTAAATCAGGTGAATGCGTCCTTGGCAGAGCGCTCTATTGTTCCTAGAGAATGCGCCACTGACAGAGCGCACTTGAGATACTTCTGAAGTTTTTGTCATGTTTATTTAGAATCCTTGGGTTATCTTGGGCGAGTAAAGTAGAGACGGTTGTGAGTTCAGGTAGTGGAGGTAGGTGAAGACTTTCTTCTCCAAATTAACTTGAGTGTTTTGTTTGTCATACTTTACTTGTGGACGTAGGTTTGCTATATCATATTGTGTGATTTGCCAATACATTCAATGTATTGACCCTTGTGGCTGCAACTTATCATGTTGCAGGATTTTCAGATGATAATTGAGATACAGTAGGGTCGCGAGTCTTCACTCAGCATTTCGCCAGTGGGCATTGATGAGACTCATCGTTTGCTTACGCTACATTTCTGCTGTTATTATTGAGTAAAGCTAGTTATGTACTATGAGTTTGTAACACTTTATAAATTCTGGATCATACGTTATAGTAAGTGATGCATTTGTTATTTGATATTCATATGTACTGTGTGTGCTAGCGAATCGATCCAGGGACTAGCACAGTGAGCACAGAGACATCGAATCTTATCAGATTCGGGTCGTTACATTTTGCAATAAAATAGTCAGAGGCCTAGAGATTTTAGAAAAATCCTTAATGAACCTCCTATAAAAACCGGCATGACCAAGGAAACTTCTTATACCTTTTATGTCCTTGGGACATGGCATCTTTTCAATAGCATCAACTTGAGCTTTATCGACTTCAATACCTCTCTCGGAGATCTTGTGCCCCAAGACAATGCCTTCATTAACCATAAAGTGGCACTTTTCCCAATTCAAGACGAGACTAGTGTCTTCGCATCTCTGCAAAACTCGATCAAGGTTGCTCAAGAAATCATCAAAAGAGGATCCATATGAGGGCATGAAATAGTTGACATGTATATTTTTTAACTAAAATGGATAGCATGACATAATTTCACATATATGATGTCTATCTAAACTGGATAGCATAGCATAACATAATTCAAAGATATGATGAATAACAAAGCAGGATCGCATGACATAATTCACCTACATGTTATCTAAGTAATCAAGATCGCATCATTTAATTCACATATGTGATTTATATGCTAAACAGAGGGCATTCGATATGATGTCTGAACTAAGAACATGGTGTTGAATATTGTGTATATGATGTCTAAACTATGCAATGCAAGACACCGTACGCATGATATGAGCAGTATAACCGTGCCAAGTTAAAGCATACACCTCAGTAGGGGAATAGGACTGGTCATCTATCTCTGAATCCATCTCTGAGGAGATATCGGGACCCAACAAGATATCTGCTTTGACAGGTAGCACTGTCTGCTCTGAAGGCCTTGTTTTCACTCCAGATTTTTCCATCTCCCAACCAAATGGCTGATTCACAGGAAGAGTAGTTTAATGTACAAACATTGTCGACAAATGGAAATGTAATGAAGAAAAGGATGGGCAAGAAATCGTTCAAATATATGATGCATGGTTAAATAGGATGGCATTGCACATTTCACATATATTATGGCTGGCTAAAAGACATGAGACTGCATAATTCCCATATATGATATAGAAACTAAATAGGTGGCATTACAGAACATGTCTAAACTAAGCAGATGACATATATGATGTCAAAAGTAGGCACTGCAAGGCAACATATGCATGATATGACTAACATCATCATGCCAAGGTAGAGAAAACACCTTGGGGGTAAATAGGAGCGGTCAGCAGCGTCTGAATCTGCCTCAGAACAGATATCTTCCTCTGGATTACAATCTGGAGAGGGATGGGGAGGGTTTGCCATTGAACCCACCATGGAGCGATGTCTGCATGACATTGTATTGCCGCGCAAAACTCTTCTCTTTTTCTCTACATGTTCAGCATGACTGTGTACAATATCTGACATGCATACGAAAAAATATGGTGAGATTATGTAAGGAGAGCATGCAGAAATTTAGAGTGATGGTAACAACCAGTGGATGGATCCAAAAATAATGATAGCAGGCTGATGATTACTTTAAATTAATAAAAAGACAGATGATGATTGCTTTACTATTTGTTTCCCACCCAAGATGAACAACATAGGCATACCCTAGGTGAACCAGATATTAGACAGACATACTATTCATTGCTGCCTCGATATGTGCCCCACAACTAATTTAGAACTCAAGTTTGAACATGAATTTGGACCTGAGTTGGGAGTCCAAGAGCTGAACAGGATGATAAAGTAGCAGGTAAGTTTAAGCAATGCATAACATAAGAAGAAACAAAAGAGTGCGAGATCTCTTGTGGACCCATGTACTCCTCAGGTTCATCTGCTGAGTCGATGATGGTGATGCCGTTGGGGTGCGTGCCGGCGGCAGGGAAGGAGATCTGAGGCGGCGAAAGACGGTCAAGAGTCGTGATGTCTGGTTTGGTGGATGCTTCTGTCGATGGAGCAGCTCAGGTGAGGTGGACGGCATCGCGGCAGGAGCAGGACAAACCACACAAAGTTCCCTTCAACACGTACCTGTAACTGAAGTAATTCTGTAAGGGCTCATTTGGCTTGCATGATTCTTAAAAAGCAGGGATAGGAAAAGCACCGGAATAGGATAGGAAAATGCACATGGTAAATAGAGCATTTGTAAACACAGGATTTCTATCAACTTGGGTGTTTGGTTTACAGGAATTGGAAGAGCAGAGGAATGCAAAGGTACATGGCCAAAATAAAGAGAAACCATATGAAAGCATGTACAGTTAGAATGTTATTCTGGCACTAATGCACTTGGTCTTGTTTTCATGCATAGGATTTTGAAAAGTAGGTCCAGGTGGATGTTTTGCTTCATTCCTTTCAACAAAATGCATGAATAATTGAATAGTAGAGTGCCATTGGAAAATTCCCTATTGCTATGTTTTTTCGTTGAACCAAAATAGCCCTAATGGATCGACGTGAATGTATAGTAATAAGTGACGCAACAAGTGTACAACCTCTTTGTCGTAGCCGTGTCGACCTCAGCATCATTGGGTTGGTCGCTGAAGCAGTTGAGGTAGAGGTGGCTGTCGGAGGTGTGGAGGAAGATCTGAGGAATCTGTAGACGGCATCCTGGGCACTGCTCTGTTGTGATGGATCGTTCTAGCATTGGGGCAGCTCCGGTGAGCCGTAAGATGTCAAGGCTGAAGCAGCACAAGACAGACATCGTCAATCTCAAGTGGGATTCTAATAGCATCTCCAATAGATGATGAAAAATGGATGTAAAATTAACATCACCAAAAACCACCTGACTACAACAGATGAGGTAAAAACTATTGACTCTGAACTTAACTATCGAAACTGAAATTAACTGTGGAGTCTGAATGCTACTGTCGAAACTGAACGCAATGGTAGCGGAGAGACACTTGACATGTAGTTTAGGGAGGGCCTGCAGTTCATCTTCAACCTGCACACCCCTGAGCCGCGTGCCACCAACGGCCAAACCGCCGGCCCCAGCGCTGCCTCGCCGCCCCGAAACAACTCGCCACCACCGCCCCGGCCAGCCCTCTAGGCCCCCCGCCCCCCGCCCTGAACCCTAAGATAGATAGTGGGGTACCTCTCCGGCGAGCCCCCGTCCCCGCT
>NC_041391.1:293465819-293468690 GCF_002162155.2 Triticum dicoccoides | reverse complement strand
GACTGACCCAAAAGTCAATTCAGTCGACTGAAGTGTGGCTTAATCGGAGCAAAGCAGCAGCATGAGCGAGGGGGAGAGCAGCAGCAGCAGCAGCTGGGCGGGCGAGCGATCGAGCGAGAGCCGGAGCAACAGCAGCAGCGCGAGCGAGGGAGCGAGAGCTGGAGCAGCAGCAGCAGATCCGGCTGGTATGGACGCCGCCGCCGAAGGGGCCTTGCACTGGGGGAGAGACGTCATGGAGATGTCACCCGCGGCACCGGCTTCAAGGTAGCCGCTCCATGGGGGTGCGGGATGGAGCACCGTCAGCGCCGGGAGGTCGAGTTAAGGAGAAGGTGCAATGCGATGAGTGTACAACCTCTTTGGTGGCGCCGAGTAGGCCTCGGCTTCGTCCGAGGAGTCGATGAGGATGCTGCGGTTCTGGCGGAGCAGGTTAGGGCGGCGTTGTGGGGATGGAGCAGCCGCGATAAACGAGGCGATCGTCGGAGCAGCTCCTTGGAGGTGGAGGACGGGGCGGCTGAACCGGCGGGACGGCGAGATGGATGATGGATCCTCATTCGAGGAAGTGGACGAGGAACGTCGAGCTGTTGCGGTGGACGACGTCGTCGAGGAAGAGGCTCCGGCTGGGCAGCGGTGACGTGGCGGATGGAGGAGGGTGGGGTTTCGCAGCTGGAGCGGAGAGGTTATGGTGGCCTGGGATTTCGAATGGCGAAAAGGGGGGATGGGAGGGGGTGAAGCATGACTTAGGGACGCGCTTGTCCAAAATGTAGAGTGTGTTACAAAAGTACCCCCCACCAATTTGAACTAGCGGCCCTTTCGGCTCAGGGTTAGAAGGGGGATTTCGTGTGTCGGGATTTGGCAGCTGGAGGGAGTTTTCGCGCGCGTTGTAATTTCGGGATAGCAAGGCACGGGTTGTGAAGGCGCCAGTTTTGGGAGCACGATATCTGAATTTTCGGGATATAACAAGACGCGGGTTGAATTTTAGGGACAAGCCTAACGTGTAGTAATATTGTACTCTTTTTTTGACTGCATAGTAATGTTGTACTTGTACGTACCAAATCAATTCGCACTTCCCTCAACCAAAAAGAAAACGAAAAAAATAAAACTATTCACACCACACAAAGAGAGAGTCTTGCCCCGTTTTACTATACAAATGCTAGTCAAAGCTACTCCCTCCTTCCATCTATATAGGGCCTAATGCGTTTTTTGATGCTAACTTTGACCAAATATTAGAGCAATGATATATGACATGCAACTTACACAAAGCACATTGTTAACTTCATCTGTGAAAGGTTCTTTCAATGATATAATTTTCACATTGTGCATGTCATGTACTATTAATCTTGTCAATAGTCAAAGGCGGTCTTAAAAATCTCATTACGCCCTATATAGATGGAAGGAGGGAGTATGAATCCATGTTATGTCCGATTACTTTTTTCGCTTTGCTGTATAATGCATGTAACCTACTCATACCAACATTTTAGTGCATTCCAAATGTCTATACTACCGCTGCAATTCGAACTAAATTCGAATTCGTTTCTCTATTTCAATAAGAATCTACAATCATGATTGTTGCCAACTTCAACCATCATTCGTGTATTACCTTAATAACACACCACATGATTACTATAGAGATAGATATGAACTATGTGTACTACATGAACACGAATTCTATTTTTTGAATACACTTGATGTTGATTCCAAATAATAGCACATTTGATGTACTAACTATATATTCATAATCTAAACCTATTCCATACGTACACCGTGTTTATCACAAAAAGTATAGTGCCCCGCCCCCTACATTATGACAAGTATTTAGACCTGAGTTGCAAAAGCCACACATTAGCCCAAATTATAATCAATGTTGTACATTATGATATCTTCTTCAAGTATCCGTATCCACCTTTTTATAATGAATTATGATCTTTGTTCGTCTTTTACACCTTCATGATCCTCTTCTATTTGTAGCTAGCTAGCACTAACTTTCTATCGTGCATGCACACGCCCGCCCGCCTCACACACCCTTAGCGTCCCCTCCATCGCGCATGTTCATTGTTTCTCTTTAAGTCGTCCACCAGCGGTATGTGCAGGCCCCCGGCTCCTTCTTTCTGGCACACACCGGTCGATATACCTCTCTAGCCAAGTGTGCCTACAACAAACACATATATACTTCCCCTCTTCTCTTCTCACCGTCCATGCCCCCATATGTCCAATACGATTCCACGCAGGCGCACACTCCCACCCCTCTTTTCATTAGTCACATGCTCGCACACTCCTCCCCCCTCGACATGGTAGGCCTCTCGCACCACCTCCTAGCCACACTCTCTCCCCCTGTCTGCCTCTCCGGGCCTTATTTGCTTCTAACACATGCAGGCATGTATATGAACTGATCTCCCTACATATATCCAGGTCGACTATAATTCGTTTTCACCAAGCACCGATACACTTACCTCGCTAGTTATGTCTCTCCTTTTCTCGGACACACGACGGTTGATCTTCCTATGTAGTTACGCATGCTTACCACAACCATATCTTCTCCCCTCATCATCCTTGAATACCTCCCGACCCGTCTCTCACACGCACGTGCATAGACAGACAGACATGCATCCCCCGCCCTCTCTTATTGATATTGCACTCATACCCTCCGTTTGTCTAGCAGGCCTCTCCCACCATTTGTGAGACGCCACTCCACCACCAACCCTCCGATGCTCTATCTTTGTCTTTTTCCCAACCTTATTCCTCTGCTACACATATCCATGGATGTCAATCAATCTCTCTCAATACATAGCTAGGTCTCTCTCCTTCCCTAGACATATACTAGTCGACCGGTCTCTACCCCCCCCCCCACACACACACACCGATAGTCGAACATTG
>NC_041391.1:293460011-293465543 GCF_002162155.2 Triticum dicoccoides | reverse complement strand
AGAACTGCACCTCTGCCCTCTCAAATTCCAGTAGGCGAGCCGCCCTGTATCTTTGACGTGGGCAAACACAAATTCGATGGCACTCTTTATCGATCACGCAGCCACACACTTCATCCCTGTTTTCAATTCTATTGATATCTCACGTCCATGACTCCGTTTCACACACATTGCATATGATACGTTTTTCTGATTGAGATATCATCAACACATTGCCTCTGTTTCGCACAAACCATGTCTCTCACACCCACCCACTTACATACCTGCACCTAAAGAATAAGTGCACGCAGGACGCACGTACTCACGTCTCGTTCCAGGCCACACCCGGGCGGGTACACGGTGGAGTTCGTTTCTGTACGAAAAGGCAGCCCACGTGATAATTTGACGCGTGTAGCGGTTGTTTACTCGAAGGAGGGTCGGGTACCACGCCCAGAATATAAAATGATTGCCATGGGGAAAATGGAAAAATGGGTTTGTCTCTCGTGAGTCTCGTCACACAATGTCACACAAGGCCGTCGTGGCCTCTCTCTCTCAGCATGGGTCAGTGATCTGGTCGCATCCCGTCTGCCGGCGGAAAGGGAGGATGTGCATCGTCTCTCCATTCGATGGCGTTGAGGCAGCTCATCCCGATCTGTGGTACCCGTCGTTCTCTCTGACCAAGCTCCGGCGTTGTAGGGCCTTCGCCACTTGCTCGCTGCCGCAGTATGGGCAGATCCCGGCCGTCGGCACCCTCCTAGTAACATCCCGACGACCCTCAGGTACAGTTTCCTCCGGCCTTGCTCCACTACCCATCTTCCCACGTTGCTGCATGTGGATCTTCTTTAGTTGTTTGCTTAAATCGTATCTCGGCCGGCGTACTTTCCATCTTGCAATCTTGTCCTCAAACCATTTTTGATAAACCACCATGTGCTATCTTTCCCTTTTTACATGGAACATGCTTGTTTTTTGTCGGCGTATGTGTCTTCAACTCGTGTTACTGGGCAGTAATTGTTTCCTTTCGACATCCTTTTGCAAACAGGGCTTTCCATTTTCACCTCGTTGCTATTGCGACCTTTTGGTGAACTGCACAAATCACTTTTCTGAAGAGTGTTTTGTGCAGTTCCGCCAAAATGTCACATGGGCAACGTTTTTACATTTCTGTGGGACTGCGGAAAGGGAGATTGGTTTTGCTATCCTCCTCATCCAACTCCGTGCCTAATCTTCTCCGACAAGAAGTTACTCCTAAAGAGAGATCGTAGTGGTGATCGGCTTGTATTTATGTGTGTTATGTTTCATCATCTAGTTCCACTATTATTGTAATCACACTGACTGGATATCTTTGCAAACAGGGATGGTCCGCCCGATTTTAGTGGAGCTGCACAAAATGATCGGATTGTGGTGTCCTTCATACACCTCTTTTTTGGCTACAGAGCTGGGTGAAACTAGCTGCCAAGCAATGAACACTGTGCCAAGAAAATGGAGCCATGCCTACGAACAGCATCGATCAATTATATTTTTTTCTTTATTTGTACACCTTCTCACAACTTTGTCTTCAGTTGTGATGTGAATATTGGCGCTGATCTGCGAACCATTGAGATGCATTAGCCATGGTAGTTTCATTTGTATTTGATGGAATGTTGTAATGAGATAATCTCGAGGCAAGACACATGAATCTTAAGTTGAAACCTTTTTTTTCCTGCGGGAACCAGAGTTGAAACCTTCATAGCATCACAGTACAATTTCATCAAAATTATGCGTACATATAAACAAATCCTGAAGGATTGATAGCAATGCCAGAAACAATTCAACTTCGTTTCACCGACATGTTGGACATCCTTCATCCGGCTCCACCTGCCATGCAGCAATATTGAGTGCACAACACAACTTCAGGGAAAGATTCACCCCGGTCGTTGCACCGTAGTAGTAATGACTAGTGAGCAGTCAAATCACAGAGCCCCACCTTCGCCATAGTAAGTTGCTCGGACGAAGCAACCATCATTTCTCTGTTCCTCAAATCCGCCGGTACTCCCATATTCCCACAGTAAAGTTGCTCGGGCGAATCAACCATCACTATATCCTCTCACGTGTGATGACCACAGGAGCTATCCATTCAGATTGCATCTTAAAAAAAATAAAGGTCGATAACTAATGTGGCAAACTTTCAAAAAAAAATTAATGTGGCACTTCGGGCCAACGCGGCCAGATCACATTTTGCACGAGAAATTACACACCATGTCTCGTTGACATGTGGTCCTGTTCCACATATCAGTGAGATGACGGCGAGTAGTAGGAGTATTTCCGAACCGACGTGTAGGCTGGGGCGCCCCTTCGTGAACCGTGGCAAACTGGCAACCGTCCACCGATGCTTCGCCTTTCCCTCTCGATTTGGAACTGCTGTCGCACGCTCTTCCTCTCCCTCCTCCATTTTCCTTCAGCCCTTCACGCTTTCTTCTGCCATTGTTCGATCGTCTTCTCCATGGAGTGAACAGGACGGAAACGACCCCGTTATTCTTGCCCCGAACTGAAAGATGACGTGGTGGAGGAACTCATTGATCGGTGCGACATCATCACCTCGGCTAGCATGGCAGGTTCATTCAAGCCCATTCTCGACTCAACTAATAACATCATTACAAGGAACCCAAGAGTCAAGGAACGGTTTGATCTCCCCTATCTTCTTCGTCGTGACCCTGATGACTGGCGCCGTCACGACGGAGGCCTCGCCCTGTGCAAGTTGATGCCGCTTGATAATGATACGTATGATGTTAAGATGCCATCACTTGAGGGCAAGGCTTGGGCAGGCGCAAATGGAGATTGGGTTGTTTACATTGGGTCCAACTGCGAGTGGGAACTTGTGAATGTGTACACTCGTGACCGGGTTCCACATCCAAAAATCTCAGCAGACTGTCCAGAGGTTGAGCACGCCGGTATTGTACGCACGGTCAAATACAATCATGGTGACTATCTTCTATGGAAGATAGCAATTTCTCGAGTCCCCACCAACTCTTGGAATTACAACAACTATGAAGTTGTTGCTATCTTCGACAAGCTTGTTGCCGTCGTTGCTGGTTTGACTTGATGGACAATGCTCAAAAATCAGTTTCTGTACACGGATGAGTACTGTGATGCAATTGAATACGAGGGCCTTGTGTTTGCTGCCACCACTCGTGGCACTGTTTTTGCATGGAATCATTATGATTTTGGTATGTTTGTCTTCCACCGTAATTATAATTGTTTCATCCACATGCATGCGGGTTAGCAAGTTTCCCTTTACTAATTAACCTTCTTCTTATGTTTCCAAGGTCCTGTGAAAATTCCACCACCTATACTTTAAAAAATTTATAACTAAGTGGGAGATGACGATGGTGGTGATCACGAGCATGAGGACGAGTAGCGCCCATATACTCGTTGGCGCCTGGCAACTAATTTCGATGGATCACCTCTTCTCGTGTGTATACAACCCATTGATGATGTTACTGCTAAGGAAGCAGGTGTAGTCTCCCATGGTTGCACTCTCCAGACCTATTCCAACACCCGTTGCATGGTATTCGGGATGGATACTAGTGTGCTAGCGCTAACACCTTCTCCCTGGTACAGAATTGATAGTCTTGGAGAAAACTCGCTCTTCCTTGGACAAAACTATTCGATGACGGTGAAAGGCGATCCAACTGCTGTTGACACAACGTTACTAGCACCATTTATGAGAAGCAACTGTGTCTATACCTCGGACATTTGGGTGGTTCCCCACCCTGGTACTGATATAGTAGGCCACTTCAGCCTAGATGATCAGTCCTGCGTTGGTCTCGAGATCGACAATAGATGCCCCGTCCCAGAGAATCACTTGTGGTTTAAAGCAAGCGTTTCCAACGCCGAGGAATGGTTGAGTTGAAGTTCATTTCATTGCTTGTTATTTGTTGTGTGGTGAAAACTTTAGTATTTATAATGTATCCTCGTTGTCGATGTGGGTTGATGACCTATTGTATGTAATAAAATGATATTCATGTGATAAACTTACTAAATTTATGAATGGCTTTCGAGTTGCTTCTGTGAGTGAGTGGTGCGACGAGGCAAAAAAATATTTTCTGAAAACATAATTGTACGTGCATTGCAATAGGTTATCGGATGAGGCCAATCATCAACAATAGTAGTACACTATTTGTAGTACTAGCTTCACATGCTTCGCGCATCGTGCGAGTGTTTTTACTATAGCCATACGTAACCAGCACCTCGAATCCTCGATACTAGTAGTACTATATACTAGTAAGTAGTAGGAGTAGTAGGGTGGCATGGGCCAGGACAAGCATTCACGTCCAGGAGTACGGCACACGCCACCAGCACGACTTCCATCTGACACCAAATTTCTTGGAGTCCGTGCTAGAGCAATCTCTTCAACCTCATCATTTCTCTAACTCAGCCATCACGCGGCGGGCGAGGTGGGGGTTTGTTGATAGTCGGTTTCGTCAACTGCGGTCCCACTTGTAAGACCAACTCCAACGCTCTATCAATATATGGATGTACTCTTCTTCCCAATACAAAAACTTGCATCCATTCTACTCCCTCCGTTGCACAATACATGGCTTCTACACATGTATCTAGATATGTTTGTCAAAATATATATGTATCTAGACATGTTTTAGTATATAGGCACATCCATTTTTGGACAAATGGAAGTCAAGTATTTTGGAACGGAGGGAGTACACAATAAAATTTTTAAGTTAGCACAACTAGTCTAATCCGAGAGCACAACCGAAGATTTGGTCGGGTTCTTCCTCCTTTTGCCGACATGTGGGACATCCAGCATCCAGGTCATGTCATGAAAGAAAATAGAGTGGTAGTTGATAAGTTGAAGCCACAAGATGTGCATCTTGGGTTAAACTGTAAATAGAATCTTACTACTCTTGAGTAACTCAAAAAGCGGCCACCGAAGATCTTTCTTGGATTTGTTTTTCATCACCAGCACGTCGAGGTGAAAGATGTGCAGGTTCATTGGGTCCGCTTGCATTTTCACTGACATGTGGGGCCGCATGTGAGCAAACAAATGATGGGCTCCGCGCGTTCGTTGGCTGGCTGAGAAGAGAGATAGAGGAGTGTTGAGCACGAACTGCAGGAAATTTGTTCTATGTAACCAGCACCTTGATATTCGCGTGTGGTTGTTTCTAGAATAAAAAAAGGAGATACCTCTACTTATGTTACTCCCACTACACCTAGCCTAAGGTTAGTAGGTGACCTTGCGCTTGGCTCTTCGCCTCTTCCGGAAGTCGATGGTTCTATAGTAGTGCTTCTGGCAATCTGACACCAAATGAACTGCTGCACGTCCACCGCTTGTAAGCAAAAGTTTCTCCTCGTGCTGCGAGCCACCACGCACGCGTTGGCGAGGAAGAAGGCGTAATCAAGCTTCTCGTCGTTCTGCGAGTTGACAGGACACATCAAAGTTATTTACTAGTAGTACGTACTCTCTCCAAAAAAGGGCTGACCATGTCATTGCTACCATCCCGTGCTCCGTCGTTGAGTACGTGCACTATTCACGTGCCATCGAGGAGAAAAAATATTGCGTAGGTG
>NC_041391.1:293455242-293459717 GCF_002162155.2 Triticum dicoccoides | reverse complement strand
CTCACTTACGCACTGCTATCTAATAATCTCCATTTTCTTGCATGACACGTGCACCTTGATGCTAGATGTCTCGCGTGTTGGGAGAAGGATGAACAAAGCTCACGCAAAAGAAAAGAGTTGAAGAGCATAGATTCCCGACGACCGAGGAGGAGCAAGGAACCTCGTGGTGGAGCGTCTGCAAGGAACCTTGCGCGTTTTCCCCTGTTTTTGCCGCCTGCCCACCTATAAACAACTAAAAGAACATGAACTTTTCGCTAACCACTAGAAACGGTACATCAGGATGCTAAGTTGAAGATGTTTTATACTCCCTCCGTTCCCAAATATAAGTCTTTTTAGATATTTCAATAAGGGACTACATACGAAACAAAATGAGTGAATCTACACTCTAAAATATGTACACAAGCGAATGCACTTACTCCATCCGATCCAACTCATGCACATACGCGCACAGCATGGAGCACACAACGCACGTACACAAGACGTGCATGCACACACGCTCGGCCGCAGAATGCACGTGAATAACACATGCATGCGCACACACTCGGTTGCATGGAGGCGTGCGCCATATGCGGCGACGTCCGGTTCGTCGTGCTACAGCGAAGCTCGCACGCAACGGCGCATACACATCTCTTGCAGCACCTCTTTGCCGTCGTTGCTCAACTACTAGTCGGAGACGAAGACGGCCGCAGCCTCGGCCTCAGAGCTAGCACCGATGGAAAAACACGCACGCTGCACGCACACGAGCACATACGGAGTGCCCACGACGTGGTGGTGGTGCATCCCCAGTCGCCTCTACTCCTTCTGCACACGTTGTCTATCAAGGCGGCTGCATGCTAATGATGATGTGGGTGAGATCTTCTAGGACTCAGATGATGACGAGGAAAATTATGAGACACAAGGTGACGTACACCGTCAAGGTCCACGGTCAAGGGGGTGCTAGCAAGTTCTTAGATGTTCTTAGAGCAAGTACAATAGAGCTGAGTCAGCGGGCTATAAGGAATAAACAGTACTAGTATATTTCTGCTTAGTTGGAGAAAAGAGAAGAGGAGAGAGAAGGTAAGCGGGCTCTTCGTGAAGAGCCAGCTCTAGCACGTGCTCCTAGGCACTTTGTAGTACATGTTGACTATAAGATGGGCTGTAGGCTTATAGCCAGCAACTGGCTATACTATTAATGCTCTTTAGATGAGGTGCTAAGTGCATTAAATGGCTTAGTAACTCAAGTGTTCAATGCATAGGTGCTTAGTTTATTGGTGCCACATCATATTTTATGCCTACGTGGCAGGCTTAGCAGCTATACATGGTGGAGCACTGGGAGAGGCCAAGGCTGGTCATAGTGGGGAGTAACTTGTATTGTAACATATTACTATGTTACTCTAAACATCTCTATAAACCGGAAAGGAGGGAGTGGTAACATACACTAGTGTCATATGCAGAGTATGGGAGCACATGATATTTCCCCGTCCGGACCGATCCCAAGTTGGCTTCTCACCTTCTTGGCCCAACAAACCCCCCCTCCCCCGCGCGCTTCCCGCCCAGCGCCAGCTGAGCCCGCCGCTCCACATTGATGGCAAGTCAGGGCGACGCGACCTCTCACTGCTTCCGCCATTGAAGCAGCGCGCCGACCGAGGGCACCGCCCGCTGCACGCCCGACATTTCAGACTACACAGTGGATAGTAACTTTTAGAGCAAGTACTACTATAATTAGATGACATAAGCAGGCTATAAGGATTTAAATATAGTATTTGTGCTTAGTTGAAGGAGAGAGAAGAGGAGAGAGAATAGAAGCGGACTATAAACGTGTAGCCGGTTGTACTCCAACATACTCTACTTTGTGAGACAAAAGGTGGGGCCATTATTAATGATATTGTATTTATACTAAAGGGACTAACGGACGCCTTAATTACTCTGTTTTTTTATTGAGACAAACCTTGGTGGGGCTATTATTGACTTTTTTGAGCTATTATTGACTTGGACGTGCGGTTCGGGGGCCAAAGGCCTACTATTATACTCCGACCTGACATGCTCTACCCTAGCCACCGCTGTATCATATGGTTTCGCACCGTTCCAGATCTTAGCGCCGCCACGCAATTCTTCTCCAGCCCTCCTTCCGGCGTGCACCGCGAGAAGGGACAGCAGTCCTACGAACCCCACCTTTCGTGATCCTGTACAGGAGAGGGGCGATCAGGTTTTTGGGGAGCACACTCCTGTGACTGTTGCCAACGACGACTTCCTCAACGACAGCCTTCTTCCCCGACCTCGGTAACCTCTTCATCAACGACATGAGTGACAACATCAACCACATCGGGTCTGCTCCCACTGTACAGTATGTGATTCTGTCCTCCTGGTTTAGTCCGCATCATTACTTTGATGTTTGCAATTGTCGTCATGATCTATTTACTGCTGATTCAGATTAAATCTCATACTAAATTGCTCATATATTCAACAATCCAATCCAAAAACCTGATCACAGGCAATTTACTCCGAGTTGTTTTGATGCGCTTTTGAAGCCACCTAATTTTAAGGGGTGCAATATAAAAGGTGGCGCACAAGATCAGTATATTAGTTTCAGATCATGTGCTGCTATGACGCCACTAAGGGTAAGCCTGAGGGCGATCTTAATCCTACACAGCAGGAAGCTTTTCAGAACATGGATGCCCTCTTCAAAGCCGCACTGCTGAGTGTTCTTGACGATTCCATTGTGGATTCATATATGTTGTTTGATAGCGGCAAAGACATGTGGGTTGCGCTCGAGGCCACGTTTGGGCCCGCGGGCGCTGACAACGAGTTGTATGTCATGGAGCAATTCTGTGACTACAAGATGACTGATGAGCACTCTGTTGTTCAGCAGACTCATGAGATCAGTCACTCTCTAAGGAACTTCAGTACTTTAAGTGTGTGTTGCCGGACAAATTTGTTGTTGGGACCATCATTGCCAAGCTTCCACCTTCGTGGAATGATTTTGCTACTTCTCTGAAAAACAAGAGACATGAGTTTTCTGTTTTGGATCTCATTAGCACTCTTGATTTTGAGAAGAAGGCAAGAGCAAAAGACACACGTGCTCGGGTCACCGAGGGAGCTTCTAGTGCCCACATGGTACACGAGAAGAACTTCCAGCCCAACCAGCCCCAAAACAACAAGAACAAATCTCAGGGGAAAGGCAAGTTTGATGCAAAGAACAAGCCGTCACATTCTACCAACTTCAAGAAGAATTCTCATAATGGGAAGGGATACAAACCTCAATTTTGGTAGCACCGCACAAAATTTATATGGCTGCATCTAACTGTTGTCAACTAACCTCATGGTGCTCCAGGTATTCCTACATTCGTAACTAGGTACAATGACCACCGCAAGATGAAATTAGCTTATTCGTACGTTGAATTGCTGAATGCAGTGCGGAATGATCCTATCATGTCTGGAGGAGCAAACAAGCAGTGCAGCCGAAGGTGGAAATCAACCAAGGACTTATGAAATTATATGTAATCTTCCTCAGGCAGGTCAGTATCCCCGTCGTCCAGATGATCGTGTTTGGTCATGCCGAGCTATTGATATGGGCTACTGTTTTGCAACACCGTTTAAGTATAGCTACTGTTTTCCTATCTTTTCAGATTCAGGACAATGAATAGGATATCAGGGGAACTGCACAATATGGACCCATGTTGAGTCATCTCGCAAATGTGTCGGCATCAATTGCAAGATGAGGCAGCTAGATAGCTGTGGAGTTGCCAACATGCTCAAAGTGCTCGCAACATTGAGAAGAAACAAGCATGCCCAGGAAATTAATGCGTGCGCAGGGAGGCCCTTTGCTCAGAGAAGCATCGACCGATTTTCTTTATTTCCACACCTTCTCACAGTTGAGTATATTGGTTATAGTATGGTGAATCATTGAGATGCATAGACATGTTGAACTTTTGTTCTTCTAAATGTTAGTTTAATGTGAGTGTTTGCATCCAGTACCGCATCCTCTAATTTGGTGGATGCACACAGAGAAAATAAATCTCCTTAATTTACTCCATAACCACCCTATTAAATAGGCCTAGTAACAAACCAGGCGCATGCAGTGGACGGCGGGCACATGCATCCTGCATGCATGGCCAGTCATGCAGCAACGCAAAAGAAGAGAGCGGTTCTTGGGAAAAAGCGAGTAGTTAGTGCAGCGTGCCTTATAAACACGAACAGCTCACTCTCCCGCTTCCGTCTCCCCACCCAATTCCCCCCGCTCCCCAATCTTCCTCACTCGTCCAGAAAACCCCGCTCACCTTCTTCCTCACTCGTACAGAAAACGCCTGCTCCTCTTCTTCCACTCCTACAGAAAACCCCAGCCCTCCTTCTTCCCCACTCACACTGCCACTAAGCTCGTCTCTGGCTACTCTGCTCAAACCCGTCAGCTCGGCGCGATGCCCACAAGGAAAATGGAGTCGGCTGGCCCCAGCGCCAAGAAGATGAGGCTCCCGCCAGCGGCGACGCCGGTTGTAGAT
>NC_041391.1:293440667-293454960 GCF_002162155.2 Triticum dicoccoides | reverse complement strand
TAGAATCTCCGGTGGACCGCATCAGCGATCTCCCGGACGTCATCCTTGAGGAGATCATCTCACTTCTCCCCACCAAGGATTGCTGTCGCACACAAGTCCTCTCAACTCAGTGGAGCCCTCTATGGCACACCGCGCCCCTCAATCTCGACTGTCGTCAGATATCTGTCCTTCCTGAATTTGATCTCATCAGAGCCATCGTCTCTTCTCACCAGCAGGGCCCCGTTCAATGCCTCTGCATCCCGACAAGCTACCTGTTGTCCATACCTGGCAAGGTGGACGCTTGGCTGACATCCCCTGAATTCGTAAAACTCCAGCAGTTTGAGTTCTACCATTACCACAAATATTTCATACCACGAACATACCAAGAATTCGTGCCCACACCACTGTTGTCCATCTCGCGGTTTTACTCCTTGTCGGTGTCAAAACCGGCGGATCTCGGGTAGGGGGTCCCGAACTGTGCGTCTAGGCGGATGGTAACAGGAGACGAGGGACACGATGTTTTTACCTAGGTTCGGGCCCTCTCGATGGAGGTAAAACCCTACGTCCTGCTTGATTAATATTGATGATATGGGTAGTACAAGAGTAGATCTACCACGAGATCAAGGAGGCTAAACCCTAGAAGCTAGCCTATGGTATGATTGTTGTAATGTATGTTGTCCTACGGACTAAAGCCCTCCGGTTTATATAGACACCGGAGAGGGCTAGGGTTACACAGAGTGGGTTACAATGGTAGGAGATCTACATATCCGTATTGCCAAGCTTGCCTCCCACGCCAAGGAAAGTACCATCCGGACACGAGCCGGAGTCTTCAATCTTGTATCTTCGTAGTCTTGGAGTCCGGCGGATATTGATAGTCCGGCTGTCCGGACACCCCCTAGTCCAGGACTCCCTCAGTAGCCCCTGAACCAGTCTTCAATGACGATAAGTCCGGCGTGCATAATGTTCGGCATTGCAAGGCGGGTTCCTCCCTTGAATAATCCAAAGAAGATCATGAACACCAGGATAGTGTCCGGCTCTGCAAAATAAATTCCACATTCCACCGTAGAGAGAATAAAACGTACACTTAGTTCAATCTGCTGACGTATTATGCGGCGTGACATCACACCGCCACCAGGCCTTTGTTTGAATTACTATACCACCTCAGCATGTTTAGCGAAGCGGTTTCCTTGGCACGTCTTGTAGAAGCAGAGATCGTGTTCCCCTTATTCCGGGGTTCTCATCAATACGTGCGTGGGTAACCCAACCGCACCATTGATAGTGGTGCTTGGGAGATAAGCGAGTTTTACCAGGCTGGTGGGGGACGCATAGTTTTGTCCGCCTATATATAAGGGATAAGGATTCACCTTCTCACCTACGCCTTCTTCCTCCTTTGCTTATCCATCCCCGCGAACTCAAGCTCCAACGCCCGAGCTCGCGCATCTCGCCTCAACCTTCTCCGAATATGTCCGGAGCGGGAGGTAAATGGTTAGCCTCCACCATCAAGGAGGAGGACATCACCAAGTTGCGCAGCGCCGGATACCTTTCCGGCGATATCGCGCATCGGCTGCCCGACGAGGGGCAGCTCGTCCCTACCCCCAGGCCTCATGAGAGGGTCGTCTTCCTCCCCCACTTCCTCCGCAGACTGGGCTTTCCGCTCCATCCATTTGTCCGGGGGCTCATGTTTTACTACGGCCTGGATTTCCACGATCTGGCGCCGAACTTTATCCTCAACATCTCGGCGTTTATCGTCGTGTGCGAGGCCTTCCTCTGCATTCGGCCCCACTTCGGCCTGTGGCTCAAGACCTTCAACGTCAAGCCGAAGGTTGTGAAGGGTACGCAAGCGGAATGCGGAGGCGCCATGTTGGGCAAATTGCCCAACATCCCTTGGCTAGAAGGGACCTTCGTGGACTCCGTCAAGGGGTGGAAATCGGGGTGGTTCTACATCACCGAGCCGCGCAAATCCACATGGGCGGCGGCCCCCGAGTTTGGATCTGGCATCCCCACGCAGCTCACCTCCTGGAAAGAGAAGGGCTTGCAGTGGGGGAATCCGGTGGAGGTGACGGGACTCTGAGCATGTATCAAGAAGATGGTGAGCAATAGGCTCAGGCTCGTCGACGTGGTCCAAGTCATGCTCATCTGGCGGATCCTCCCATGCCAAGAACGGGCATTTAATTTGTGGGAGTTCAATCCGGAATAGCACCAGGCGCTAAACGGGCTCTTCGATACAACATACGAAGGCGCCTGGAGGGTGTTGTTCAAGGGCGCCGAAGCCCCCGCATCCGCGACCGAAGAACGCGGATTCAGCTCGCAGTATCCAACTGACGAGGTAAGTGATTCAACCCCATTACGGGACACTTGTGATAATTAGATTGACTCTAGTGAGGTTTCATTCTGCCTCTTCCATTGACAGGAATGGATGGAGAAGGCCAAGCTGCTCATCAGCCCGGCTTCCATGCCAGAAGACCCAGCGGACGCCCGCTTAACAGGGCTCCTGGTTCCGGCACCGCACGTGGTGCCGGAGAAGAAGGCCAAGAAGGTGGCCGCGGGGACTCGAAAGAGTTCCCGCAATCAGGTGTCTGACGACGACGAGGACTCCTCCCCCGAAGACGAGGAGGAGTACTCTCTCTCCCGGAGGAGGGAGAGAAGAAAAGGAAGGCTTCCCCTATCGGGGAGGCCGAAGGGTCCAAGAGGGGGAGAACTATCCCCCCGGACAATTTCGCCAACATCAGCGTTGGTGAGGATGAGTGGCCTCCAAGGGCCAGGCGTCCGGCAAGATCGTAAGTATCCGGATCCTTGATGTGTAATTTTTTTTTATGTTGTGTAATATCCTTCTAACGCCGCATTCTGCCCGTAGTCCGGCCAATGATGATCTCCCCGACTCATCGAGCGGGTTATTGGCCGCGTCGGATGTAAATTCCATCCCGACTGCCTCCACCCCACGCGCCGACGAGGACGTTGAGGTGGGATCCCAGGAAGGGACCCATCAGGAGGAGGCTCCGGAGGCACCATCAGGCAGCCTCCCGGACTTCGTGCTGGACTCTACATCGGAACCTGCAGTGGTTCCAGAGTCCGGCAAGCGGCCCCTTCGAAAGAAGGGCGGGACCGTGACGCCGGCGGCCTCGGTCCAACCGGAGGCGCCGGATAACCTGCTGGAGGCGCTTAAAGGCGCTTCCATCGAGGAAGAACACCGCACTATCATGAGTGCGGTGATTGAGAAGGTTCAGCTCGCTAAGAGCGGGCTGACCGAAGCCTGCAGCAGCCTTTTAAAAGGCTTTGAGGTAAGAAGTTAAAATTATGTAATGTAATACCGCATAGACAGTAGCCCCTGATGCTTAGTTAGGTGTTCGGAAAGAAAAGCCGGACTAAGGATCTTTAACAAGATATACGCAGGGTTGCCTAAAATATGTCAATATGGGTTTGCAGGCTGCGCTGCTGACCTCTGCCGCACTAACGGCGGAGGTTGACGTGCTGAAAAAGGATCTCGAGCGGTCCAAGCAAGAGCTCGGCCATGCAAAGAAGCAGCTTGAGAAAAAAGAAAGTGAGTAACACCTCTTTGAATAAGTACCTTACAGAAAAGGATTTTGGTTGCAAATAAAATTAACAAGGATAATATGTGTATTGCAGGGGCCACTAACGAGGTGGCAACCCTGAAGGATGCTGTGTCCGCGGCCGAACGCAGTGCGGCCGCGGAACGGGCTGAGCGAGAAAAGCAAGAGGCACGGGTGGCGGAAGTTCGGCAAGAGCTCCAGGTTCTCATGGAAAAACATGAGAGTTTGGAGCGTGACTCCAAGACTCGAGAGTCCGAGCTTGCCTCGGCTCTCGAAAGTGCCAAGTCCGCCAAGGCCGAGGCCCATAAGGCCCTTCAGGAGGTTGAGGACATAAAGAAGATAGCGGCGAGTAAGGTGTTTTTCATGCAAAGCAGGCATGTTAATGTGAACTACCTGATACTTACCCGCATTCGGAGCTCTCCAGGGGCGTTTGCAGATCTGCCGCATAGTGCATCTGATGCCGCCGCATTCTATCGTGGCGAGGAGGGGAGCTCGACGGAGAAGGTCTTCTGGTCTCAGTATACTGAGGCCGGCCATCCGGTGCCCCCAAGCGACCAGCTGAAGCAGCTGGTCGAACTCCACAAGGTAGCTGAGGAGGCCATGAAGGGCCTCATAGTCCGGCTGTGGCCTGGACAGGCCATGCCTGGTAGCTACTTTGGCCTCGTGCGGCGGCTGGTGGATGCATGCCCCAGGCTGGATGTAGTCAAGCGCTCCGCCTGTATCGAAGGCGCTCGTCGGGCCCTTGCCCGCATAAAGGTGCAATGGGGCAAATTGGATGCGGAGAAGCTTCTCACGGACCCACCGCCACCGGGCAAGGAGTATCGTACGCCGGAGAAGTATTATAAAATTGTCCTGAAGGGAGCCTACAATATTGCAGATGAGTGCTCCCGAAATGTAATCTTTGAGTGAACTCGCTGTTTATTTATCCTGTGCGCTGAAAACTTCGTTCATATGCGCCATGAGCAACGCTTGTTTAATTTAAAATATTACCTTCTGTGCGGCCGTTTGTAAAATCTGAGAGATGGCAAGTCATTGGCTTCAGCCCCCAAGCCACAAGTGCTGGGGTGTTCGGGATAAACTTGAGCACTCTTGTTCCCATTTTTGGGTCCATCTAGGGAGGTGCTCAACACGACGAACAAGGCAACCGGACTTATAATGCTTGAACACTCTCACTTAGCCATAGAATTCTATAATTTTAAATTTCGGCGAAGCCCCTGGTATTCGGAAGACCGAATCCGGGGCACTATCCACGCCTTCATCGGACATTATCCGGAACTTCGCTCGAAGCGGCGTGAGTCTTTAAGGACCCAAAAAAACCTCTCGAATAGCGACCAGTCTCTCGCCTTATCATGCCAGTCAGTTTTAGCTTTCTCCACTGAGGCGTTAACCCGGCTCAACCGGGGCGCAATCGCAGTGGTTCTCCCAGTGCCACCTTAGCCGACAGAACGGAACGTAAGGCACCAAAACGTGGGAGCCGGGCAAACCCAACTATTGACCCAAGACATGATTCGGAGCCGATTCATATAATGCTATAAGTTCGGGGTGCCGCACTTGTCAAAGTGTTCGGACTTTATCACACCATAGAGTGGGGAACATAAGCCCCTGGTGTATTATGCCGTACCAGAATATACGGGTGCCAGATGTCATATAATGAGCATATATATATATAATGTAATGCAATTGCAATCATAAAGGTGCTGCATTATTAATGAAAGAAAAGTCTGCTAGTAGAGCGGACTGATACAAATAGTGCGGTAAGCAAGGGATTTGGACTAAATAAACATGTCCCCCTCCAGGGATGAGCTGCGGATTTGGTGTATATAATCGAATTTAATGCTCGTAACTGAGACCACCTGAGTGTTCAACGCGGCCTTCTTTAGTCCCTGACTGTTGCATCATGAGCTCGGCAGGTTCACCGCCGGACAGGGCTTCTGGTTAACAGAGTCCTGTGTACAAAAAAGAAGAAAAATAATAAAAAAAGAGGGGCACATTTGTGAGCCCCTGGTGTGGTCAAACCGCACTTTGGGTCCGTTGTGATCGTGCCCCCTCCCCTGTGCCCATGGTATCTCCAAAGCGTAATGATGTACAGGGAGTGTTATTCTTGCGATCATACGCGGGCGAGGGTTGGGGCCGCATTGCTACGCGTGCTCTGATCGCGCCAGGTGGTCTTGGTTGGGATTGCTCCGGGCGCGCTTTGCTGTATCCGGCCGTTTAACGGCCGGACTCGAGAATTGCCTTAGAAGGCTGCTCTGTACTTCTGCCGCGAGAGCCACTGTATGTTCCTCCGTTCGGAGGGAGCGTTCCGTATTCCCATTGACCGTGATGACTCCACGAGAGCCTGGCATCTTGAGCTTTAGGTATGCATAGTGCGGCACCGCGTTGAATTTGGCAAACGCGGTTCGCCCGAGCAGAGCGTGATAGCCGCTGCGAAACGGGACTATGTCGAAGATTAACTCTTCGCTCCGGAAATTATCCGGGGATCCGAAGACCACTTCCAGTGTGACTGAGCTTGTGCAGTTGGCTTCCACTCCTGGTATGACACCTTTAAAGGTTGTCTTTGTAGGTTTAATCCTTGATGGGTCTATGCCCATTTTGCGCACTGTATCCTGATAAAGCAGGTTCAGGATACTGCCGCCGTCCATCAGGACTCTCGTGAGGTGGAACCCATCGACGATTGGGTCTAAGACCAATGCGGCGAATCCGCCATGGCGTATGCTGGTCGGATGGTCTCTTCGATCGAAAGTGATCGGACAAGAGGACCATGGGTTGAACTTTGGGGCGACTGGCTCCATCGCATAGACGTCCCTTAGTGCGCGTTTCCTCTCCCTCTTGGGTATGTGGGTCGCGTATATCATATTCACCGTCCGTACTTGTGGGGGAAAACCCTTCTGTCCTTTGTTGTTCGGCGGCCGGGTCTCTTCCTCGTCATCGCTATTTAGCCCCTTGTCATTGTTTTCGGCAATTAACTTGCCGGCCTGCTTGAACACCCAGCAATCTTTATTGGTGTGGTTAGCTGGCTTTTCAGAGGTGCCATGTATCTGGCATGAGCGGTCGAGTATTCGGTCCAGGTTGGACGGACCCAGAGTGGTTCTTTTAAATGGCTTCTTACGTTGACCGGGTTTAGAGCCACGGAATCCGGCATTGACCGCCGTATCCTCCTTATCATCGCCGTTAATTCGGCGCTTGTTTTTGTTTTGACGTGACCTCCGTTGTTGTCCTTAGTATCCGGACTGCCAGAATTTTTACGGAAATTGTTGCTGCGGGCTAGCCAGCTGTCCTCTCCTGCACAAAAGCGGGTCATTAGCGATGTGAGGGCTGCCATGGATTTCGGCTTTTCCTGCCCCAGGTGCCGGGCTAGCCATTCGTCCCGGATGTTATGTTTGAAGGCTGCAAGGGCCTCTGCGTCCGGACAATCGACGATTTGATTTTTCTTTGTCAAGAACCGTGTCCAGAATTGTCTGGCCGATTCGTCTGGCTGCTGAATGATGTGGCTTAGGTCATCGGCGTCTGGTGGTCGCACATATGTGCCTTGGAAGTTATCAAGGAATGCGGCCTCCAGGTCTTCCCAACACCCAATTGACTCTGCGGGCAAGCTGTTAAGCCAATGCCGAGCTGGTCCTTTAAGCTTGAGTGGGAGGTACTTTATGGCGTGGAGATCGTCGCCGCGGGCCATATGGATGTGGAGAAGATAGTCTTCGATCCACACCGCGGGGTTTGTTGTGCCATCGTAAGATTCGATGTTTACGGGTTTAAACCCTTCGGGGATCTGATGATCCATTACTTCGTCAGTGAAGCATAACGGGTGTGCGGCGCCCCTGTATTGAGCGATATCACAACGCAGCTCGAGAGAGCGCTGTCTGCTGTGTTCGGCCCAGCCAGGGTTATTGTATCCGGCACGACGGTACTCGTCGTGGGTCATAGGGCGCCCACGTGATCCATAGATGGATCTGGATTGCCTTGCTTTGTCCTCCAATATGTCTTGCAAGTCCGGCGCGTGCCCTCTTGGCTTCGTACTTTTGGAGCGATGCCGGGTATGGTCTTGGCTAGTGGCCTGGATGCCTCTCTGTCACGACCACGGGGTGGTCGGTCAGCCATATCGTGCGCTGGTGATGGACGTACGTATGCTTCCTCCTCGAATCGGGGGAGCAGCTTGCGTTTTGGGTAACTTTTGGAGGGACGTTCGAGTTTATACTCTTCGGCCGCGAGGACCTTGGTCCATCGAGCGGCCAGCAGGTCCTGATCAGCTTGAAGCTGCTGCTGCTTTTTCTTTAGGCTGTTTGCTGTGGCGATAAGCCTGCGCTTGAAGCGCTCTTGTTCGACGGGATCCTTGGGTACGACGAATTCGTCATCGTTGAGGCTTGCTTCATCTTTGGAGGGAGGCATATAATTACGATCCTCAACCTCTTCGTCTGCCGCCCCCTCATGAGGGCTGGCTTCTGCATCCTCCTGCGCTGAGTCTTGCTGGAGGGGATTGTCTTCGGCACTCTCTGGAGTATTATTATCTCCTGTGCCGGAATCTCTGTTTTTGCTGTGGCGAGATTTAGAGCGGCGCCGCTGACGTCGGCGCTTGGGCTGTTTCTTTAAGGGATCTGCCTCCGCTGTTCCTTCGTCGTCCCCATCTTTTGGGGTATCCACCATGTATATGTCATATGACGAGGTGGACTTCTAGTGCCCTGTGGGCGCTGGTTCCTGTTCGTCTCCGGCATCGTCGTCCATAGCATCGATGTCGTCGGAGTCGTAGTCTAGCATGTCGGTTAGATCGTCGACAGTGGCTACAAAGTGGGTGGTGGGTGGGCTCTGAATTTCTTTGTCGTCCGTATCCCAACCATCCTGGCCATAATCCGGCCAGGACTCTCCTGATAACGAGAGATGCTTTAGTGAATTCAAGATATCGCCAAAAGGCGAGCACTGGAAGATGTCCGCGGTGGTGAATTCCATAACCGGCGCCCAATCCGGATCGATTGGTAGGGGCGCGGGAGGTTCGGAGTCCGGCGAGGAGTCCGGCGCCTCGGAATCACGAGTTTCGCAGGGGACAAGATTAGTGTTCGGCTCCATCACTGTGGATGTTGAAGCCCCCAGGGCGGCGCCTATCCACCGACCCTCGATCTGGGCGATCGGCTCCGGGCTAATGGCCGAAGCGGATCCGTGTGCGGCCACCAAGGCACTGTTTGGTGGCAGAGCTAGATCATGCCCGTCGTCACAGTGCGGCGCGCTCGGCTGTGGCTCGAGTCCGTCGAGGATCAAGTCTCCGCGGACATCGGCCATGAAGTTTAAGCTTCCAAATCTGACCTGGCGGCCAGGGGCGTAGCTTTCGATCTGCTCCAGATGGCCAAGTGAATTGGCCCGCAGGGCGAAGCCGCCGAATACGAAGATCTGTCCGGGGAGAAAAATCTCACCCTGGACAGCGTTGCTGGTTGAAGATGCCATCAAGCCTATCGGTGACGACACAGAGGAACTCTCAATGAAAGCACCAATGTCGGTGTCAAAACTGGCGGATCTCGGGTAGGGGGTCCCGAACTGTGCGTCTAGGCGGATGGTAACAGGAGACGAGGGACACGATGTTTTTACCCAGGTTCGGGCCCTCTCGATGGAGGTAAAACCCTACGTCCTGCTTGATTAATATTGATGATATGGGTAGTACAAGAGTAGAGCTACCACGAGATCAAGGAGGCTAAACCCTAGAAGCTAGCCTATGGTATGATTGTTGTAATGTATGTTGTCCTACGGACTAAAGCCCTCCGGTTTATATAGACACCGAAGAGGGCTAGGGTTACACAGAGTCGGTTACAATGGTAGGAGATCTACATATCCGTATTGCCAAGCTTGCCTTCCACGCCAAGGAAAGTACCATCTGGACACGAGCCAGAGTCTTCAATCTTGTATCTTCGTAGTCTTGGAGTCCGGCGGATATTGATAGTCCGGCTGTCCGGACACCCCCTAGTCTAGGACTCCCTCACTCCTCTCTCCACACCGTCACCTTTGCCCGGTGCCATCTACCAGACGATCTGGTACAAATGCTTCGACTCCCATTGCTAAAAAAACTTTCGCTTGTGGTGGTTTATCTGTCGGAGGCCTCACTGCACAACATCATCCACTCTAGTTGCCCTGCCCTGGAGCGCTTGCTGATTGTTTTAGGAATAGAAATCGGTACCAGTTGTCTCCAAATAAAGTCGCCTCACCTTAAAAGCATTGGAATTTGTTTTAAAGGACAGCAGCTCATCATCGAAGATGCCCCTTCACTTGAAAGGTTGCTCCTTCATAGTTCTTATACACCTTCAAAAATAACTGTCGTCTCTGCGCCCAAACTGGAGACCTTGGGTGTAATTCGTGACCCGTTTAATAATCACAAGGAGTTGGTGTTTGGCTCCTCACTTTTTCAGGTACCGTATATTTTCATCTACACATTTGTCATCAGATGCTGCATTTTTCATTTGTGCGCATAAGTTTTATATCATCTTGGAGTACACTTTGGGTACTAATATTATGTTATATGCTCAATGAAGAGTTCGTCCATTGATAGCCTATCAATGCTGTTGGATTCTGTCAAGATCATATATATCAGAATGTATAGTTTTGATCTGGACATAATTATTGGCTTGTTGTGATGCTTTCGATCTTTGGAGAATTTATACGTAGAGGTGATGATTTCATGCACATTGAAAGCCCGTATATATTGTACTCCCTCTGTTCACTTTTATAAGACCTTGAAGACATTTCAGACAATGTACAAAACAGCCCATTTTGAGTTGTCTGAAATGACTTACAAAAGTGAACGGAGGGAGTACTAGAATTAACTGTTCAGCTGTCGTTCTTTCGACAT
The DNA here is from genome assembly GCF_002162155.2 of Triticum dicoccoides. Classification (NCBI taxonomy): domain Eukaryota; kingdom Viridiplantae; phylum Streptophyta; class Magnoliopsida; order Poales; family Poaceae; genus Triticum; species Triticum dicoccoides. Next base: position 293,444,613 of record NC_041391.1, on the reverse strand, counting down.
ACTCTTTTTTCAGACCTTAACTGTTTTCAATCTTCATGTCTACTTAGGGAGAACCACATGGACAAAAACATATAACCAATCGTTGGCGTAATAAGCACAAGGATTTTCTCAATTCTCATGACATTCGTTTGAGGACAATAACGATGGGACGATATGCATCCAACCAGGCAAACAGAAGCTTTGTCACATTCTTCCTGTTGAACGCGAGGTTACTATTGTCCATGAGGCTTAATTTTTACAGCAAGAGATTTCTCACGGACGAACATGTTGAACAGCAAAAAAAGAAGTTTCAGGTGGACAAATGGGCTTCTAAACGTGCTCGGCTTATATTTACAATAAGTTGTAGACATCCTAAAATAATTTTTTTTGCACAGGATGTTGATTTTATGGATCGGACCGATCCATTTGTTTGTGACTGCAAAAAAGAGTGGTTGGGTTAGATGTTACTGTCATGTTCAATCTGGGTTTTGTCTAAAAATTTGATGAACAATTAATCCTTGGGATTTTTCTACCATTTGTATGCTTGACTTGCATGTTGTTTCCCTCGTACTCCCCTCGTCCTGCCACTACACTGCCGCATCTTTCATGGCTGCTGTTCGTTCCCGTCCAAGGCCTTGCCGTCGGTCTCCGCCTTGGTTAGCTCGCTGTGCTCGTCGCCGTCTGGTGTTGTCAACATGGTCAACAACCAAGAGGAATCAGGATATGACTATATGTGGAGAGGCTGACAGTAGGGACCCACCAGGGTCATTGCATTTTGCAAGCAGGTGCCTCGTTATTACAAGCCAAAACAATACTTCCTCCTAATTGTTTGACAACTAGGTTCCATGCCATTGTCAATGTAGTCAATAAACGAGAAAATTACACAACGAGCGGATAACACCAGGGACCCAGCAGCTCGCCCAGTTGTTTTTCAGTTTCAGAGACGGAGCTCAACTGCGCGCTGTGCGGGGGCTGTGGCCCGTCTAGCCCATGCTTACGCTTTTATTAAGCACATGATGAGCCCAGTTGATATTTTTTTCTTTCTGAAATTAGCTAGCCCAGTTCTTTTTTTTGGAGAATACCAAAACCGAGGCCTACTTGCTTTTCTCAGCCCTGCTAGGCTGCAAATCTTTCAAGACGAGGAGGGATAAGAAATGGGCTTCCCCAGAAAATGGGCTATAAGTTGTAAGAAATGGGCTGTAAATTTTTAAACCAAAGCCAACCAGCAATTGCATTAAAATATCATTTTTTCAGGATTTCTCTACTCTCTACTCTTATAAAAACCAAAGCCAACTGGCAATTACATTAAAATATCATCTTTTCACCCACAAGATAAACTACTCATACAAATGCATCTTCATGTTTCGTGCAACGAACGGGCATCTTGCTAGTTAAGATTCTAAATTTCATTCATTTTTTGCGGAGAATTGTTTTTTGAATTTAATTTTGATATAATTTTTTGAAAACTATTTTTAATGTTACTAGAAATTTTGTGATTAAAAGAGTTCAGACCCCACCGAAATATGCAAAATTTAGTTGAATTTTTTAGCAGTGCCCAAAATATATGGTCTGTAATGCTAATAAAAAGAATATGAGCTTCAAATATCCTTAAGAATTAGCAAATGGGCTGTAAATTATTGAAAATAATGGCTAATGGGTTGTATGCTGTTTTCCACAGATTTGGAGGCTGACTTCTGGGCCTACTAGGTTGACGATGACGCTGTCCTAATTTTTTTTTACGCGTACGCAAGGCTTTGTCAACTTAGTCAACACACAGCAGTGATTGTTGGATGTCCATCCAACGACCGCCGTGCTTCTTCAATCTCTGATCTTCCTGCTCCAGCCGCCCAAACCAGCGCCGGCGGGACTGCCTGCTCCCTCCTCCCGTGGCTGGCTGTGCTGCCGCCAGGCCATCCCTCTAACCACCCACACATCCTGTTATTTTTCGGCGACGTCAGCCTCACCCCGCAGCCGACCAGTCAGCGCTCGTTCTCCCCTCAGTGTGGGCATCCGCTGCGATGGCTTCGCAGGCTCCGGGTGGTTCTCTTCCTGGGCCCCGCCCTCGTCCATCGCGTTTGTTCTCTCGGCGCGGCGAGGTCAACATGGTCAACAAACAACAGCCATCGGAAGAGGCTGACAATAGGCGCCCACACATGAAAATGCCTCCTTATTACGCGCAAAATAATGATTCCTCCACCTGATAGCTGGGACCCACCGGAAGGGTCTCTGTATATTGCGAAAAAAACGTTCCCCCCATTGTCAGCTCGGACCCATCGGAAATGCCTCCTTATTATGCACAAAAAAATGAATACTCCCCCTGCTAGCTGGGACTCACCTTGGTGGGAGGCTGACTTGTGGGCCTACTAAGTTTACGGGGACGGAGGGCTTTGTCAACTTAGTCAATATGAACGACTCTAGCTCCAGTGACCGTACGATGTCCATCCAACGGCCGTAGTGCTTCTTGAACCTTTGGTCTTCGTGCTCCAGCCGCCCAAAGCAGCGCCGGTCATGCCACGTGCTCCTGCCTCCCAAGGCCGGCTGTGATGCCGCGGAGGCCTCACCGCCCCCTACTACTCCCACCGCTGGCCAGGCCATCCCTGTACTCACCCACACCCCCTATTATTCTGCGGCGACGGCAGCCTCACCCTCGTACTCCTCTTCGTGTGGGCATCCACTGCTGCGTCTTCCCCGGCTCCGTGTCGTCCCCTTCCTAGGCCTCGTCGTCGTCCACTGCTGTGGTGCTCTCGGCGCGGCGTGGTCAATGTGGTCAATGACCGACTTCCATCGGAAGAGTACTGTGCATGGAGAGGCTGACAGCTGGGTCCACGACGGCCGCAAGGAAGTGCCTCCTTATTACGCACAAAATAATTATTCCTCCACCTGACAGCGGGGACCCACCGGACAGGCCACCGTATTTCACGAAAGAAACGTTCCCCCCTGACTGCTGGGACCCACCAGCTACATCTTCGCACGCAAGGAAGTGCGTCTGGGCAAAAAAACGATTCGCCCCCCTGACTGTTGGGACCCACCAGCTACATCTTCGCACGCAAGGAAGTGCGTCCGGGCAAAAAAACGATTCACCCCCCTGACTGCTGGGACCCACCAGCTACATCTTCGCAGGCAAGGAAGTGCCTGACAGTCGGGACCCACCTGGTCGAAGCATACATAGCGTTGTCATTCTGGTCACGAACGTGTACGTACATACTGGTCGTAGTAGAGGCGCGCACGTACACGTACATACAGCGGCGAGGGTGCAAAAAAGAAAATACGGCCACGTACGTACATACGGGCAGGGTCTCGAACATCTACTCGCGCATACGTACATGGCTATGTCCGAATGGAGAAACAGCGTCGTCGTCGTGTTCATGGGGAGGAACGGAATGTGTCGTGTTCATCGGAAGGCAATGGAACGCGTGGGAGCCAACCGGCTGGGTCAGAACGGAATGCGTGGTCGTGTTCGTCGGGAGGGCTTGGACGGAACAGGCGAAGGAAACGAGGCCTGGCGTACCGCACAACGGAGGAAACGGCCTTGTGTTCGACAGGCCACGTTCGAAACGGGGTCCTGTTGATCGGGAGGGGCCTGGCGTACCGCAAAACGGAGGAAACGGACCTCCTACGGTCGAAACGGGGGTCCTGTTGATCGGGAGGGGTGTGGCGTACCACAAAACGGAGGAAACGGACCTCCTACGATCGAAACGGGGGTCCTGTTCATCGGGAGGGGTGTGGTGTACCGCAAAACGGACGAAACGGACTTGTGTTGGAGCGCTACGGTCGAAATGGGGGGGGAGGGGTGTGGCGTACCGCAAAACGGGACTCCACGAGATACTGTTCATCTCCACCGTCGACCTCCTCCAGCCTCCACGGGCTACCGTCGACCTCCTCCAGCCTCCACGGGCTCCTGTTCATCCAGCCTCCACTGCGCACTACTCCACCGGCTACTATTCAATCACCCCTCCACGGGCACCCC
>NC_041391.1:293427245-293440444 GCF_002162155.2 Triticum dicoccoides | reverse complement strand
AACACTCACTATTCATCCAATCGATCGGCTTCAGTTAGCAGCAGTAGCGAAGGAATCGCTCCATCGGGTTCAGCTAACAGCCATCGATCGATCCCTCGGGTTCAGTAACGCGTAGCCTACAGTGCAATCGCTCGGGTTCAGTTAGAGCTCAATGCCTCGCTCAGGTTCAGTTACAGCCAACCCCTCACACACACGCGTGTACCTGTACGAGAGAAACGCGCATCGCTTTCCCACCGTAACTGGCAACTCCCCGAAATTTTCCTCCCCCTCGCTTCTACCACGGTTTTTTCCGTCATGGACGGCCCAAAGATTGTCATGCAGCTGCGTCTCCGGCCCGCCCAGGACGAAAAGCCCATTTTCTGTCATGATTTTTTGTCATAAAAGTAGGAGCCCACCACATCTATGATGATACCGGGTTTTGTCACAATTATCGTCATAGAAGTGTCATATGTATGACAGAAAAAAAATTCGTTCGGCCCAAAATGTCATGGATGTGTCTTTTTTTTGTAGTGTCTAGCTCTGCTAGCCATGCCTTGGTCTGGCTTAAAGCTGTCACAGCACCGGCTCTTGCAGATGATCGCTTCATCTCGTTAATCCTACCCCTCAGAACATAAAGCTTTTTCAAGACATCACTCAAGAGAGTAGGTGCTTGATTAGTCAGAGAAATTGTGGCCAGTGCATGCTGAGTTCCGGTATATAGCTGTTCAACAAGTGTATAACAGCCTTGAGCTTCACAAGCATCTCTTGACTAAGATTGTTGCTCCTGAGACTTGAATAATAATTATGGATTGGTTAGAGGCAGTTTATACCATCAAGGAAGAGATTCAAATTTGATACTAGAAGGCGACTCACCAAAGATAGCAGAAACCATCTGGGATACATGGTGTTTTAAACCGGTAAGCTCAGTGGTCACCTCCTGAAAAGCCGCCTCCGCCTTTTCAGCCCGCTGTGTCAAGGCAGTTTTCTCTTCAGCCCAGGCATTTCTTTCAGCCTCAAAATTGGTCTTCAGTTTTTCCGTTTCAGCCAAGCTAAATTGGAATTTTGAGTCCGCTTTCCGGGTCTCAGATTCTTGGTGCTCCACAAGGGTTTTCACGTCAGCCAATTGTGATTGAAGTTGAGCGGTGGTGTCCTGTACATACACCGGTTCAAAATCATGTTCATATTTGGGTTATAGAAATGAAGTCCCAAGCCTTTTGCAAGCAACAACACTTGGCACTTGGGGGCTATGCCTGCCGAAAAATTATTCATACAACGGCTTATGTGAATAAGTCCCAAGCACTTTGCAAGCAAGAGTACTTGGCACTTGGGGGATAATGCATATTGCTTGTGTCTTCTTACTACTTTATGATGACCCATTCGTGCCGCAAACGATCACAGCCGGCTCATGGGGGCTACACAAGTAAGCTTTGATTTATAAACAAGGATGAACAGGACTGGCTCATTCATGCTGATTAAACCGGCCCTTGGGGGCTACGGTTGCAGTGTTAATCATTAAAGATCTGCTTTAACTCAGATAGGTAAGCCAGATTTTGAAAGATTCTATCAAGGGTACTATTTATACTCATGGTTATTCTAAGTCTACAGCATATTCAATCCTATCATACACAATAGACTTGGGGGCTAACAAGATATGCATAACTCAGTAAAGAAGGAGTTTATACCTCATATTTTTGATGCATATGCTTCACCATGTCAACTTCAAGGTCACGGTTGGTGTGCACTTGATTGAGATAACCAGAGAATACTTCACTAACGCTCAGTTGAGAATAGTTGGCAATGTCAAATCTCACTTTTCGTTTCTCAATATATTCTTCTTTGGCGGAGTGTTTGGCCAAGACAGTAGGTCTTCCCGACTCTCTAAAGTCGGTGCTAGTAATCATCACATCATCGGCATGTGTTTCAGTCGGTTTAATTGGGCTTGATGATTCAGTATTCAAAGGATTGTTGTTTGTCTGGTCAATGGAAGGGTCAAGAATTTCTGGTGGAATGTCATGAATAGGTTCTTCTGGTTGTGGGACAGAGGTGTCAGATGCTGGAATTTGTTGCTCCGGTTCATGGACTTTGGGGTCTTCAGCTGGCTTGGTCACCTTTGCTTTCTTGCTAGTTTTTGCTTTTCCACTACATGAGTTATGAGAGGTCAGTACAAAGATAAGAACCTGAGGAGGAAGCAAATAATAAGTATTTTTTATTACCCAGGAGCAGTTTTGAAAGTCAGCAGCTAGGACAGTGATGAATCGCCGGAAGAGGAGCGAGAAGTCTCCTGATAATTTGAATCGGAAGAATTAAGTGGCTGGCGAATGAGACCCGCCAGATGATAAAAAGAGTTTAAATTTGGGATGACCTCGTTTCGACGTTTCCTTGGAGCTGGAGTATTTGGTAAACCGGAAGATAATTCTTCACCTCCGCTGGTCCGAGTCTGTCGCCGGCTCTCGTGTTGCTGTTGCTTCAAAAGAAAGTGAGGATCCAGATGAGCTAAGGGGTGTGAAAACCTTACTTTCCGGGTTACTCTTCGAATTTTCTGTCATGGCAAAGGCTCGGAGTCGGATGAAATGATAGTTACCTCTTCCTCAACCGCTTGACTGGCCCTCGTGTCATCCTGATGATAATCAATGTCAATGAGATAGTTGAAAAAGGAGCCAAGGGAATCAAGAGCTACCTCCGACTCAGAGCTGTCGTCCAGTTCAAGCAGCTCAGAAGTACTTGATTTCTTCTTATTCTTCTTGGCGATTTTCTTGGGGGCTTTCTTAGCAGCCCTGGCCTTTTTGGCAGCTTCATGGTCATATTTCTTTTTCCAAAAATCAGATTTAGCCTGTGAAAGTCATCAAAGTGGAGTTAATAGAATATTGGAGTGATGAAGGTGAAAGTAAGTAATTTAAAGACTCACATCTGGTGGGGGGTTAAGTTTGCAGAAAGGGTTCAGACCCACTTTGCTGCAGTCTCCCGGATCTTCATTCAGAAGGGTCTTTGTCATTTGATTGATTGTCTCATCAGCTAAATGTACGGAGTTGTGGCATAGTGGATCCTTTTATACCACCTACGTAAGTACACATTAAGTCGGAGCGGCGACTCAAGGGTATGATTCGCCAAGCAACCCAGCACCGAACCAAGTCAATGCCAGTTAACCCATTTCCCAGCAGAACCTTGACCTTTGCAATGGTGGGGGCAAGTTTTGCACGTTCAGTAGGGGTAAGCTTTTCAGGAAGACGATGTTTTGGGTCAAGACGCTGGGCACGATAGCCTGGCAGTGGATTCTCGTCAGCCGGAGAGGTATCTTTGCAATAAAACCATGTCTGGTTCCAATCTTTGGGGTGACTCGGCAAGCAAGCATAGGGGAAGATAGCATCTCTTCTTTGTTGAATTGAGATTCCGCCAAGTTCCAAGCTGGGTCCGTTCGTAAACTCATTTTGGCGGTTCAAATAAAAACATTCCCTAAACAGTTCAACACTGGGCTCATCTTGAAGGTATACTTTGCAGAAAACTTGAAAATTGCAGATGTTTGACACGGAATTGGGTCTGATGTCTTGAGGATGAAGCTGAAAGAAGTGCAGAACATCTCGAAAAAATTTAGAACCGGGCGATGAGAAGCCCCGATTCATGTGATCAGTAAAAACAATGACCTCATCATCCTTTGGCTGAGGTCTTTCTTCTTCTGGATTGGGGGAGCGATAGTGCATGACATTTTTTGCTGGTAGATAGCCGGTTTTGACAAAGTCTTTGAGCATGTTCTCAGTGACAATGGAGGGAACCCAATTACATGAAGTGACTGTCTTCGGCGGCATTGTGAAGAAAGAAGCCTAAAAAAGAGAACAATTTTGCCGGTTTAAGTTGATTCATTAAGCCGGAAGTAAAACACTACAGTATATATTCAAAGTGTCAGCTTAAAAGGGGCCTAATGATATATAGCTAGTGATAACCGGTGATGTAAGCCGCCATGACCAGATTGATATCTATCAAGAGTGAAATCTGCTAAGTGTTGAATAAACAGGTTTTACAGACTGGAGCAGGTGATTTGGATCTAGCGCTGTGTTAAAAAAGAAAATAAATCAAAGCCTAAATATTGTAGTAGCAGAGGAACTAGCACATGGGCGATATTTCTGCATCTAAAGGGTATGTTCAATGATTAAGACGAAGGATAGAAATAGGTTATATATATTTTAAGGCCATTTTTCGATTAAAGCAAGGATTAAAAAGAAGCGAGATGAAGAACGATGATGAACTCATAAGAAATGCAGAAACCCTAATGGAGATCTATGGTGGAGAAGATAAGGTGCTTACTGGATCTGATGAGCGATGAAGAGGCGCTGCAGTTTCTCTGGTCCCGATCAGGTCGATGCAGCGGCCGAGGTCGAGGAAGACGATGAGCTTCACGGCGGCGGTAGTGCTCAGAAGTGCAGATGCATCGCGGAGAGAGGTGGAAGACGAGAAGGAAAAGAGGGAAAGTGAAAGAAGGGCTGCTTGAACCTATTTATAAGGAGAAGGGTAACAGGTGGGGCAAAAAACGAGGAGGCCAAAGAATGATTATACAGTTGTTTGGACGCCTCGATTTTCGGGATGGCCATTAAAGATAAGGATATTAAGATATATTGGGTATTGTGTGATATTAATGATAGGTGATGTCATGGCGGGTTACCACAATCGCAAGAGATCATGCCATGGCGTGTTATGAGATCTTGCAAGAATAAAGAAGGAAGGCTTTTTTCTAAGTGTTGAAGATTGACATGAACGAGTTCAAATCAATCTGGGGCCTAATGTTGGGGATATGACTATTGGGAATGACCCGCCCGGGAGGGGCCGGGTTATACCTACAGCGTTCATCCATACAAAGCCCATGAGGATGTCGAAGTTGGTGGTTCATGAAGCAAGGGCCTAAAACCTAAGGGCGACTTAGGGCCCATAGGGGTAAACCGCCATATGTGTATAACTTATATTATAAGGCAAGTGTATTTAGTTACCGAGCCGAATACATTATCTATAAGCCGGTCGGGACTCCGTGAGCCACTAGGCGTCAACCTGTGTATATAAAGGGACGACCCGGCGGCGGTTCAGGGCAAGAAACAAGAGATCAAAAGCTAGGTCAAGTGCATTCGCTCCCTAGTAATCGATACATAAGCAATATCAGCTCAAACTGGATTAGGCCTTTACCTTCACCGCAAGGGGCCGAACCAGTATAAACTCTTTGTGTCCTTTGTCCCGTTTAACCCCTTTAAGCTAACCTAGTTGCGATGGCTCCACGACTAAGTCCTCACACTATGACATCTGCCGTGACAATTCCACGACAAAAACCTCAACAATCTTTTCACAAAAGTCGAAGAATATAGCAGTCATACATCTCGAAAGGTAGCAGGTGCATTGCATAAACCAAAAGGCATACGTCTATAAGCAAAAGTACTGAAAGGGCGAGTAAAAGTGGTCTTTTCTTGGTCCTCTTTTGACACAGGAATTTGAGAGAAACTAGAATAACCGTCTAGAAAGCAAAAATGTGTATGTTTAGATAGTCTTTCTAGCATTTGATCAATAAAAGGTAAAGGGTAATGATATTTTCTAGTAGCTTTGATTAATTTGTGAAAATCAATTGCCATTCTATAACTTGTAACAATTCTTTGTGGGATCAATTCATTCTTATCATTAGGAACAACAGTAATACCTCCCTTCATAGGACACAATGAACAGGACTTACCCATCTACTATCAGTAATAGGATAAATTATACCTGCCTCCAGAAACTTTAATATTTCATTTCTTACCACTTCTTTCATCTTAGGATTTAACCGTCATTGATGATCAACAACTGGTTTAGCATCACGCTCCAAATTAATTTTGTGCTCGCATAGAGTGGGACTAATGCCCTTAAGATCATCAAGAGTATATCCAATAGCGGCACGGTGCTTCTTCAGAGTTTTCAATAATTTCTTTTATTCATACTTTGAAAGGTTAGCACTAATAATAACAAGATATATCTTCTTTTCATCAAGATAAGCACACTTGAAAGTATCAGGTAATTGTTTAAGCTCAAACACGGGATCTTCCTTGGGTGGAGGAGGATCCCCAAGGATTTCAACAGGCAAATTGTGTTTCAAAACAGGCCCTTTATTAAAGAATATTTCATCTAATTCCTTTATTTCATTCATAAACATATCATTTTCATGGTCTAGCAAATATTGTTCTAAAGGATCAGCACGAGGCACGACAATAGAAGCAAGACCAATAATTTCATCCTTACTAGGCAATTCTTTATCATGGGGTTGTCTATGAAATTTAAAGAAATTAAAATCATGAGACATATAACCAAAACTTACAGTAACAATTTCTTTTTCACAGTATATCTTAGCAATTAAAGTATTCAAGAAAGGTCTACCAAATATAATGGGACAAGAATCATCTTGTGGGGAAGCAAGAACAAGAAAATCAGTAGGGTATTTTATTTTCCCACACAAGACTTCAACATCTCTAACAATCCCAATTGGTGATATAGTATCTCTATTGGCAAGCTTAATAGTAACATCAATAACTTTTATCTCAACGGGTGCAATATCATTCATGATTTCTTGATATAAGGTAAAAGGAATTGCACTCACACTAGCACCCACATCACATAATCCATGATAACAATGATCTCCTATTTTAACAGAAACAACAAGCATGCCAACAACGGGTCTATGTTTATCTTTAATATCGGGTTTGGCAATTCTAGCAGCTTCATCACAGAACTAAATAACGTGCCCATCAATATTATCGACCAAGATACCTTTAACCAAAGCAATACTAGGTTCACCTTTAATTTTCTCAGAGGGTGTAGGTGTTCTAGTATAACTCTTATGAACCATGCTTGAAGCTTTAGCATGATCCTTTATTCTAACAGGAAAAGGCGGTTTCTCAATATAAGCAGTAGGAACAATAGGATCAACATTATAAGTAATAGTTTCTTCTTAAACTTTAATAGGTTCTACTACTTTCACTTGAATGGGAGGATGATATTTAAACCACTTCTTCTTAGGGAGATCAACATGAGTAGCAAAAGATTCACAGAAAGAAGCTACTATCTCAGAGTCAAGTCCATATTTAGTGCTAAATTCACGAAAAGCATCGGTATCCATTAAAGATTTAACACAATCAAACTTAAGGTTTATACCTGACTCCTTACCTTCGTCAAGTTCCCAATCTTCAGAGTTGCGTTTAATTCTTTCCAATAAATCTCATTTGAATTCAATAGTCTTCTTCATAAAAGAACCAGTACAAGAAGTATTGAGCATGGATTGATCATTACGAGAAAGTCGAGCATAAAAATTCTGAATAATAATTTCTCTTGAGAGCTCATGATTGGGGCATGAATATAACATTGACTTAAGCCTCCCGCAAGCTTGAGCGATACTTTCTTCTTCACGATGCCAAAAATTATATATATAATTCTGATCATGATGAACTAGATGCATAGGATAAAACTTCTGATGAAATTCCAATTTTAATCAATTGTAGTTCCATGATCCAATATCATCACATAGCCTATACCATGTCAATGATTTTCCCTTCAAAGATAAAGGGAAGACCTTCTTCTTGACATCATCCTCGGGCAAACCTACAAGCTTAAATAATCCACAAACTTCATCCACATAAATTTGATGCATATCAGGATGTAATGTTCCATCTCCTGTATAAGGATTAGCTAGCAGTTTCTCTATCATACCCGAAGGAATTTCATAATAAATATTTTCAGTAGGTGCACTGGGTTGAGGAGCAACTCTTTGCTCTTCTGTTTGAGGAGAAGATACCCCGAAACAAGCCCCTCAAAGGATTATTTCAATAGTGACAAGTGATAGTAAATTTCAGCACACTATATAAATGTTTCCTTACCAAAGGTGCTTCACTCCCCGGCAACGGCGCCAGAAAAGAGTCTTGATGACCCACAAGTATGTGGGATCTATCATAGTCCTTTCGATAAGTAAGAGTGTCGAACCCAACGAGGAGCAGAAGGAAATGACAAGCGGTTTTCAGCATGGTATTCTCTGCAAGCACTGAAATTATCGGTAACAGATAGTTGTGTGATAAGATAATTCGTAATGGGTAACAAGTAAAAAAAGTAACTAAGGTGCAGCAAGGTGGCCCAATCCTTTTTTGTAGCAAAGGATGAGCCTGGACGAACTCTTATATAAAGCAAAGCACTCCAGAGGACACATGGGAATTACTGTCAAGCTAGTTTTCATCATGCTCATATGATTCACGTTCGTTACTTTGATATGTGGGTGGACCAATGCTTGGGTGCTGCCCTTCCTTGGACACGCCTCACATTATGATTAACCCCTCTCGCAAGCATCCGCAACTACGAAAGAAGAATTAAGATAAATCTAACCATAGCATGAAACATATGGATCCAAATCAGCCCCTTACGAAGCAACGCATAAACTAGGGTTTAAGCTTCTGTCACTCTAGCAACCCATCATCTACTTATTATTTCCCAATGTCTTCCCCTAGGCCCAAATCATGGTGAAGTGTCATGTAGTCGACGTTCACATAACACCACTAGAGGAGTGACAACATACATCTCATCAAAATATTGAACGAATATGAAATTCGCATGGTTACTTATAACAAGACTTCTCCCATGTCCTCAGGAACAGACGTAACTACTCACAAAGCATGTTCATGTTCATAATCAGAGGAGTATTAATTATCATTAAGAATCTGAACATACGATCTTCCACTGAATAAACCAACTAGCAGCATCAACTACAAGGAGTAATCAACACTATAACAACCCACAGTTACCAATCTGAGGTTTTGAGACAAAGATCGGATACAAGAGATGAACTAGGGTTTGAGAGGAGATGGTGTTGGTGAAGATGTTGATGGAGATTGACCCCCTCTCGACGAGAGGATCATTGGTGATGACGATGGCTTTGATTTCCCCATCTGGGAGGGAAGTTTTCTCGGCAGAACAGCTCCGCCGGAGCCCTAGATTGGTTTTGCCCAGGTTCCGCCTCGAGATGGCGGCGCTTCGTCCCGAAAGCTTCCTTCTGATTTTTTTTCAGGTCAAAACACACCATATGGTAGAAGATGGGCATCGGGGGCCTGCCAGGTGGCCCACAAGGCAGGGGGCGCGCCCCCCACCCTTGTGGATGGCTGGCATCCCTCCTCTGGTGCTTTCTTCGCCAAATTTTTTATATATATTCCATAATAATTCTCCGTGAAGTTTCAGGACTTTTGGAGTTGTGCAGAATAGGTCTCTAATATTTTCTCCTTTTTCAGTCCAGAATTTCAGCTGCCGGCATTCTTCCTCTTCATGTAAATCTTGTAAAATAACAGAGAAAAAGCATAAGTATTGTGCTATAATGTGTAATAACAGCCCATAATGCAATAAATATCAATATAAAAGCATGATGCAAAATGAACGTATCAGCGGCGCGCCTGTGTAAAATAACAAAGTAGTCGCCGATGCGAGCTTTGTGTGGAAGAGAGGGTAATGCCGAGGCAACCTAGTCGCGTGGATCTACCTATTCCACATATGTCATCGGGCCCATTTAGATGTGTTGTTCCAAAACGCCACCCCTATACCAAAATGGCTGTCTAGGCCAATGAGTGATCCCGCGGGGCAGGGAACAGGAGCGGTTGGTGGGCCGAACAGCAATACGCCTATGCGAGCCTAGGTGTATCACGGACTGTATTTCACCCACTAGGCATGCCACACTCCTGCAATGAAATGACTGATCCACAATCCCAAAGCCCATCCCAACGGACCAGATTGCGGCCTGCCTGTAGCCCGGCCACCAAAAGCCCTCACTCTTTCTCCCTCCTTGATGAAGTTAATTACCATAGCCTTCCAGGAAGAAGGATGGGTGGGTTAGACCCCCGATAGGTTTTGTCAAGCTTAATGTGGATGCGTCTTTTGATCATGATCTGCTTAGGGGCACTGCTGGAGCAGTTCTTAGAGATGGCAAAGGAAATTTCATTGTTGGCGGATACTGGAAGATTGATTGGTGTGTGGATGCTCAGCAGAAGCCCTGGCCCTTAGATTGGGCTTATCCCTTGCACCAAAGGCGGGATGCAACCGGCTTGTTATTAACTCGGACAATATGGAAGTAATCGATACAATGAAGAATGGAGGTCAATCTACGGGAGTAGCGGTGACAGTTTTTGATGATTGCTATTTTTTGGCTTGTGATTTTCCCATTACCAGGTTCGAACATTGTAATAGGGAGGCGAATAAGGTCGCTCATGAACTTGCTAGGTTAGCGAAATTTTCAGATAGTAGGAACTAGTTTGAGGAGCCTAACGATGAGATTGTACCTTTTATTATAGACGATGTAACCGTTATATCCGGGGAAAAAAGATGTAACCGTTATATCTAATTAATAAAGCTTTATCTTTCAAAAAAATTACCGTAGCCTCCATGCAATCAGAATCGACCTCAAGTCTATTGCACCCAATCTTTGCTCGCCATCCCGTAGCGCACAAGCTTCAGCCGTGGCAGGGTCAGGGCCGAAGGGGATCATACAGCTTCATGCTGCCAGTCCGACCCAACTGAAGGCATGCATCAAATGTTGATCTTCACAAAATCCTCTTTTTAAGTTTGGTGCAGCCATGCCGCTCTATTCCCTGTCTTGATCGGCTCTAGTTTTTTTTTTTTTGAGCTGTTGATGTTTCCTCTGATACAAAGTGCTGGAGATCTCCAGATTATGTTTGGTTGCTTTATAATTATTGTGTATCTTACTGTTTATATCTGGATACAGTTGAGAAGAGGCCAAAGGACTGATCTTCTATATCTTACTGTAGTTCCCAACAGCGTACAGAAGAGCACACCAACCTTTCATTGACCTAACTATTTGTATCTTCGCCGCCACAGCAGCATAGAAAGCATAAGCAAGTCAGCAGAAAGCTTCGCGGCAAGATGCCTGACATATCGTCGAACCCATTCAGCTTTCAGTACAGTGTTCCAGTTACCAAATGCACAGAGTATCCATTTCGGCGTTACAACATATCATCAGCCATCTGGTTACCTACCTACAATGTTCAACCTCGAACCAGGTCAAGCCTGCTCGTACCATGTCAGGGAGCTCGCGATTAACAGCCTGCTTGGCAGGTCTCCTGGGCAAGGTGCGATGTACGTCAGCTTCTTCCTGAAATGCATGCAGAATGTTAGGTCTCAGGTGAAGGGCACGGAGAATTTCAGGCAGAACCAGAAGCTTGTTTCATGGTGTTGGTGTACCTTTGGATGTCAACATCTGTGACATGGATGAATCCGGCAACGTTGCTGCACACAATTTTCAATCTAGGTATTAGCAAAAAAAAGGGAAACACAAACTCGACAGTTTTGCCTAGTGGGAAAACGCACGCACGACACAAAGTAAAAAGTTCTAATTTATAGTATATCTAATGTCAAACAACAAAAACAACTGTGCACCTACCACCTTCTCCTAGGACAGTAACAGTTGCCAGTTTGCCACTGATTGAACTACTTGAAAAGCTCGCATGCAAATCAAATAAGTCACTAGATGAATAAATAATGACACTATCCTCTATAACTATGAAACTGAAAATATCATAGCGTTTAGAAACTTGTAAGACAAGCAAATGAACAATTTGCTGCCAGGCTTAGGTTGAGTAGCGTTTGACGCTTGTGATCTACTTCTAGTCGGGGCTACTTTTGCATCAGTCCTTGCTTGTGTAATTATAGCCCTAGTCCATAGCCACCATGGCTAAAATATTGGTAGTTTTCAATTTTTATCGCCAATGGTAGCAAGACCCATGGGTAACCCGATTACGAATGGACCGGGCATGCGTATAATTTTTTGTCCAAAGGTCACCCAATTAATATATTTCTTTATAGAGGGGGTACTAATTAAAAAATGAATTTATTCCATATGACATGTGCCTTTGGAGATGTCAGTTTGCGAGAGAAACTGTAAACTTGTATACTTGAATTGCTGAGTTCATTTCTTTCCCATGATATTATTTGCTTATTGTGATTATTTGCTGTGTTCCAATGGGTACTCATCGGGTTTAGACTTCGGCATGATTTTCCGCCCATATGGGATTTTCATGGGCAGGCGGCAGGCAGCATCTTGAGTTCAGGCATGTGCCTGACGTAGCTTGGCCCATGAAGAACCCGACCGTTGCCACCTTTACGTGGCTGTAACACTTAACCACTATCTTGGAGAATGACAGTTGGTATTACCTCGAAATTATTCCATCAGGTTCCTTCGCATAAGAAACAGCAAGCACTGTGTGGACCATATCAGTGCTGATGTTGACAGCAACAAGCCGAGTAGGATCTGCCACAGGTTCTGCACCAATTGGTAAAGCTGACCGTGGAGCTTGATGTCCACTACCAATTCTGAAAACAGAAACGTCACTGAAGTTGACTACATTTGAATGTGGTGCCAGATCATTTGCAATTCCATAAAAGTACTCCTGCAGACAGGAATAGGATTTAGCCTGAGACGGATTAAGAGAAAAATGCCAACTACGACTGCAAGAACAAAATCATAATTGGGCATAAAGGAGAGCGGCATAGCGCAAGGATGGATAAACTCAATTTTCTATATAATTAATTTGATGTTAAGCCTTGCAGTAAAAAAAAGGTTATTAACCAAACAAATACTTAAGTGAAATTGTTTCTTTTAAGCAATATAGATCCTTACCAACACCAAAATCAGAAGACTGAGGGGCCCAGACAAACAAAATTTACCTTGATACGAAAGCTCCTAGTCTTTTGACGATATTTTGAATTCCTTAGGACAACACCCTCCGATTTATGAAGTTTTACGACATCGATATTGGGCTTACTTTGTACTGCATCTTTTAACATCTTCCAGAGCTTCTCCTGCAGCAGACAAGTCAGATCATTCCAAGCTTCAGGATCATTTGATCTCATGTTTATCCATGACTCCACATTTCAAGGTAAAGATGACAACAAGGACAACGTCAAGCACACCAGCATTATTATTACTGTATGAAAGCTAATCCTAACAAACGGCTGGTTCATCTTTTATGGTATCAGCAGTTTTGCATCCATGTGGCTTTGTGTTTATAATTTTTTTTTTTGCAGACTCTGTCCGTTAGCATAGACTCAACCAGGCACCTCTTCGAGCTGTATTTGCCAGAATTAGGAGTTGGAATGATAATCTTCACTATTTCTCAGCTGTTGAGCTTTCTTATCGACCTATATTCTATTTGTTCAAACTAAATATGTAATAAACTTCAGCGAGA
>NC_041391.1:293375805-293427070 GCF_002162155.2 Triticum dicoccoides | reverse complement strand
AAAGGTGGGTCATGATCTAATTTATCTGTGGTGCTAAACAAATGTCTTATACTTACATGCTTAAGATCTCTGAGTACCATCAGTTGGATGCTACGACACATTATTATCATAAAAATGAAACATAACATAGAGTAATCTTGAATAGAAAGAGCTGTCGAGTATTGAATAAATGTTGAGTTATCTACAGAACTATATCACATGTCCGTTGTGAAGCAACACTGGATAAACTAGTAACATTCAGACTGAACATAGCAATGTAGCACTTGCCTGTCCCAGTACCAGCACTACATTAGCCTTGAAGATTTCAATCGCATTAAGAAGTAACTGCACACCACTTAACTTGTGTTAGCATGCACTATTAGCCATTAACATGCTTATTCAATTAGCTAATTATGTTTAAGTAAATAATTACCTCGTAGCCAAGGCCTTCAACCCATCCCATCGTGTTGATAACCATACCCGCAGCCCTAGATTCAGCATTCCCCGAGAACTGTGTCTCTAATGTTTGAGCTAGCTCTCTCATAAGCGCTTTGTAAACATCTGGATTAATACTGTTGGCAACATAAAGAGAAGTAGAAACTGAGGGACCGAATCAGCAGAACAGAAAAGGAGCCACACAGAGCAGTGGGTAGAACCACCAAGAGGGTAAACTGGAAGTTACCTTGGATTTGGATGGCCATAAAAGTATGCAAGCGGCATCTCCAAAGGAATCCCATCAACTATATCGATAGGCTTCTCAATTGGTGTAGCAGAAATACATCCAGGTATGGTTATCGAACCCTGGCCAATATCTAAATCCACATATGTAGGCTTCCATCCCAGTTTGGCAGCCCAGCTAAGGAGCATTTTGCACAGAGTGCTTTTTCCAGAATCAGTTGGCCCCACAACAATCACTCTAGGTCCCTAGACAACCAAGAGTTGGCAAGTTCACTGATTCAGTCCAAAGCATAACAATTCGTTACAGCCTTCTTCACAATGTTCCACGATGAATGAAACAGAGAGTAGTCACCTGTGAGGCCTCCAAGTCGCCTCCCTGCGCTGCCCTCGCCCTCGCCCTCCGTGCATCAAGAATCGCATGTGTGTTCACATAAATCACCATCGGCGTCTACAATTGACAGCAGAATCACCTTTTCACCACCACAGCACATTCAAGAACGGGCAAAACATAACGAAAACGAAGATGTTTTGGCGGAGGAATGAAAACGAACGCCGCCCCACCTCGTCGGACGTGTACTCGCTCTCGCTGACCCCGTCCAGCTCCACCGTCGCGCCGTGCCACGTGAAAATCTAATCGTGGGAACATAAACAGCAGGTCAGAACTGTGTGCCGGCGGTAGCGGCAAGCTGGGCAAGGCGGGTTTAGGCGGGGGATGGGGAAAGCGCGCGTACGGCGATCTTGGAGCGGGGCGGGATGGTGAGCCAGCCCTCGGGGGGAAGCTCGGTGCCGAAGATCTCCGCCGTGCCGGAGACGAGGCGCACGCGGAGGGTCGCGTCGGGGAGCACCTCCACGCGGAGCTCGCTCTGCGGGTCGAGCTTGAACTGCCGCGGCGGCTGCACGGCAGCGGCCGCGGGCGCGGCAGCGCCGGTGGCGGCCATAGGGGGGTTCTGGAGAGCGAGCGAGGGTTTGGCGTCGCCGAGACTGGCGTGTTGGTGCGGCAGTGGGGGAGGGGGAACAGCGGGAACGGGAAGGGGTTTCGCGTAAACGGGGTCGGATCGGATTGGTACTGAAATGAATGTGGGTTGAACCAAAGAATTTTAAGTTGCGTTTGGTTGTCTATATTAGAGGCATCTGTATTGAATTTGTTTCAATATCAATTCGGTGAGAAAACTATTAGTAGATACGAATACGAATTCGCTTGTTTGGATGCTCAAAGAATTGGTTGATGGAATCTCAGTGAGGTTTCAATTTCAAATCTTGTTTGGATGGCAAACTATGGCATAATGTTTTGTTCTATATGTATCAAATTAAAATTTGTACAATGTGTGACTATAATTAAATGGTTGTATAGCAATATAAAAATTAAAAGAATACTTCCTCCGTTCCTAAATAATTGTCTTTCTAGAGATTTCAACAAGCGACTACATACGGAGCAAAATAAGTGAACCTACACTCTAAAACATGTCTATATACATTTGTATGTTGTAGTCCAGTTGAGATGGCTAGAAAGACAATTATTTGGAAACGGAGGGAGTATTTGATAAATGCATGACGACATGTGTCTCATCTCTCTCTCAATGATATCCTGAGTAATACCCATTTTCTTTTGAATAAAATTCAACAGCAACAGAAATCGGCAGTCACCCAAAGCATCTCTTTCTCTTTGAATAATATCCTCACGTGCCTTGTGTTGTTGCAGCTAGCTACCTTCTCTCCTCGCTCGAACACATGAGATAACAACCACAAGAGAATTTGGTGCTGCGTGCAACTGATGCAGCGCTTTTATTTTCTGTTTATTTGTAGATTGTTATAGCAACTAAACACCCTAGTCTACCGACCACGATTTGAGCTAAAGGTCGTGCCATCAACGGCCACTCTGACGCGAACGGAGGCGAGGCGGGGAGGGCCATGCCGTGGCGGCCATGGCCAGAGGAGATGCGATGGGGACGAGGAGGAGATCTATCAGAAGGGGATAAGGAGGACCGATGCCGGGAAAGAGAAGAAGGGCCGACGAGGAGTAGAAGTGTCGGGGGGTGCTTCCTGGGTGCCGCCTCCTCTCGTCGCACAGGGTGGGGGAGTGGCAGCTTCGGTCGAGCGTGGGGAGAAAATGATTAGGCTTGAATCGTTTTCTTTTGTGGGGTCGTTCAATTCAGGCAAAATCAGAGGTGTTGGGCTTCGTATCGTGTAAGGCCTCGGCTAGTGGGATCGATCTCGTCGCTGTATTGGATTGATTTCAGACCGTTGCTTCCATGCGCATGCCAAACGCTCGATTTGGTGGATTGGGAATACCAAATCCAATTTGAGACCCTAATACAGACATCCAAACACAATGTTAACCAGTTCTTTCGAAAGAAAAACCCAAATGACACTTCCGCCTCGACGTTTTTTATAACTAAAGTTGTCATCCGAAAAGAAAAAACAAACCAAAAAAACTAAAACTTGCCATCCAAAAAAAAGTTGTCGTGCTTAACAACTAAAGTTGTCATCCTCGCGTCACTAAACTTGCCATAAAAAACATTTGGAGTTGCCATGTGTTCATGCCACACGTGCGGCACTTATAAGGTCCAAGAAAAAACAAGGAATTTGAACGAATTTTACGAAAATTTCACCTGAACTGCCCACATTTTCTTTTATTTTTGTGAATAGTGCGTGATTTTAAACTTTCTCGTCTCATAAAGGGCACATGTACACATATTCAATACTAAGAAAATCGCATTTAGCCATCTCTGTCTGAAAAGCTTTCAATGTCTTGTGGTATACTAGTTGTTTTGATATATGTAGGTGTGCTACTAATGTTGAACCAGACGATGGAGAAGAAAATTCATGAAATAATCAATCTTTATCAGTTTTTAAATTGACTGAATTATAATTTTAATCTGATAAAGTGACATTTGTTGCATTTTAGACCATACTAGCACAGTGCCCGTGCGTTGCTACGGAGCTATTAAAAAGAGAGACGTTAGGCCACCGACTTAGGTGATGATCAAAAGATTTTAGTACCTTGCACGATTCATGATAAAAAGAAGAGCAAAAATACATTAAGAGGGATGAGGTAGGCGTCGAAGAATTTGATGTAATGGTAGGTCCTTTAAAAGATTTATAGTGAGACAACATTTTGAACTTGAAAATATGGGAGAAAAGGCATTGCAATTTGTTCACTCTCCTATGGCATGATACTCGATTACTGTTGGTGGCCTTGTATAGATGCAAAATGTATATTTCATAATGGCCTTGTACATAAAAATGGAGGGAGTATAAAACTTGAAAAAATTGTTGGGAAGAGATACTAAAAGCAAAATCGTGATTCTGAGTTGGAGTCATAATTTTTGCAATTGTTTTTTGTGTCTTTTACACGAGTGTTGGTTTCTGTTAAAGTAGTAGTGTATTTGTTTTTACGTCTCTTAGAAGTTTGCTACTTCCATATGTGAAGAGGAAGAGAAGTGTGTTTGTTTATTGTGAAGGTTGTTGGCCCACAAGTGAACTCACCACCAACTCCAACATTTATAAATAGAAAAGATATTGTTGTTTGTTGCAAGTAGCACCAAACTGATACACACCAAATTTATGATTTGGACCAGGTATTATTGGTATCTATTGCACATAATGATACGTCTTCGCCGTATCTATAATTTTTAATTGTTTCATGCCAATATTATACAAGTTTTACATACTTTTGACAACTTTTTATATGATTTATTTGAACTAACTTACTTATCCAGTGCCCAGTGTCAGTTCATGTTTGTTGCATGTTTCTATTTCGCAGAAAATCCATATCAAACGAAATCCAAACGCGATAAAAATTTATGGAGAATTATTTTGGAATATATGTGTTTTTTAGGAGGTGGAATCAACGCAAACGGGGCCCACAATGCCCACAACCCACCAGGGCGCGCCACCAGGGCCCGGGCGCACCTTGGTGTCTTGTGCCCTCCTCGAAAAGTCGGTTGGAGCCCTTCTTCTAGCGCAAGAAAGATAATTTATGGAAAAAATCGTGTAAAAATTTCAGCGCAATCGGAGTTACGTATCTCCGGGAATTTAAGAAACCGTGAAGGGCCAGATCTGGGGAACGCGAAACAGAAGAGGACAGAGAGACGGATCCAATCTCGGAGGGGCTCTCGCCCCTCCACAGCCATGGAGGACATGGACCACAGGAGGAACCCTCCTCCTATTTAGGGGGGAGGCCAAGGAAGAAGAAGAAGGAGGGGGGCCTCCCCCTCTCTCCCGGTGGCACCGGAGTGCCGTCGGGGCTAGGATCGTGACAACGATCTACATCAACAATCTTGCTACCGTCAACACCAACTCTCTCCCCCTCTATGCAGCGGTGTAACACCCCTTCTCCCCGCTGTAATCTCTACTTAAACATGGTTCTCAACTCCATATATTATTTCCCAATGATCTATTGTTATCTTATGATGTTTGAGTAGATCTGTTTTGTCCTATGGGTTAATCATGATCTTGGTTGGTATGATTGTATATTTTATTTATGGTGCTATCCTACGGTGTCCTCCGTCTCGCGCAAATGTGAGGGGTCCTCGCTGTAGGGTGTTGCAATATGTTCATGGTTCGCTTACGGTGGGTTGCGAGAGTGACAGAAACTTAAACCTGAGTATGTGGGGTATGACGTATGGGAGTAAAGAGGACTTGATACTTAACACTATGGTTGGGTTTCACGACCTTAATGATCTTTAGTAGTTGTGTATGCTTGCTAGAGTTCCAATCATAAGTGCATATGATCCAAGTAGAGAAAGTATGTTAGCTCATGCCTCTCCCTCATATAAAATTACAAGAATGATTACCGGTACTTGTTATCGATTGCCTAGGGACAAATGACTTTCTTGTTGACAAAAGCTATCCACTTTTATTACCTTGCAATTTATTCATAGTTTTATTCTCGCAAAGTACTCTAGTTTTATTCCTACAAACTAGTTTCATACTTGTTCTAGGTATAGCGAACGTCAAGCGTGCGTAGAGTTGTATCGGTGGTCGATAGAACTTGAGGGAATATTTGTTCTACCTTTAGCTCCTCGTTGGGTTCGACACTCTTACTTATCGAAAGAGGCTACAATTGATCCCCTATACTTGTGGGTTATCAAGACCTTTTTCTGACGCCGTTGCCGGGGAGCAATAGCGAGGGGTGAATATTCTCGTGTGTGCTTGTTTGCTTTATCGTTAAGTAGTTTTTATTTTCTGTTCTAAGTTGTTCTCTATCTTTACTTATGGATATGGAACACGAAACACCAAAAAAATTAGTGGTACTTTCTACTTATGGAGATGGGGAACCTCCTAAAACCCTCGATGCTTGTTATGTAAAAGATATTATGCACTACTTTGATAATCCTGAGAAAACCCCATTCAACTATATAATGGGAGTAATGTTGGATCAACGTGAATACTTTAGGGATTATCGCTTGACTCATAAAGGGAAATTATTATGGGATCAAATTCATATGTTGCATTGGTATGCTTGGAATTTATGTCAGAGATATGATTATACTTGTGCCCTAGGATGAATGCTCCACAGCTTCCCTTTTCATGTGAATTTAATGATAATGAAACCTTGGCTTCTTATGCTAGAGGTATATATGATTACTATGATGTGAAACGAATAGAAGAATTTGTTGCTTTTAAGGGTGCTTATGAAATTGAATCTTTGTTTGAAAAGTTTGAAGATTTTGATGATTCAGTTTATAGACCTAAAATTTTTGCTACCCTTAAATATTCCTATGATAATTATAAATACAATTACGATATTGATGAATTTATTGAGAGAGTCTCTGCTGTCCAAGAAGAGACTAATATTTTGCAGGAGTCTATGGAAGAAGAAACTGATGAAACTGTGAGCTTATTGGATGAAAAAGATGATAAGGAGAGCGAAGAACAAACGGAGAAAGAACGGATTAGCTACCCATGTCTACCTTCTAATGAGAGTAACCCTCCAACTCATACATTATTTAATGTCCCTTCATGCTTACCGAAGGATGAATGCTATGATAATTACTATGATCCCGTTGATTCATTTGAAATATCCCTTTTTGATGAACTTGATGCTTGTTATGCTTGTGGACAAGATGCCAATATGAGTTATGCTTATGGAGATGAACTTGCTATAGTTCCTTATGTTAAGAATGACATTGTTTCTATTGCACGCACACATGATAGTCCTATTATCTTTTTGAATTATCCCAACTACACTATATCGGAGAAGTTTGCTCTTGTTAAGGATTATATTGATGAGTTGCATTTTACCGATGCGCATGATGATTTTGATGAATACAATATGCATGTGCTTGCTTCTCCTACTTGCAATTATTATGAGAGAGGAACTACATCTCTGCCTCTTTATGTTTCCAACACGATAAAATTGCGAGAAACTGCTTATGCTATGTATTGGTCTTTACTTGATGTTCATGAATGCTTTTTGTATGACATGCCGATGCATAGGAAGAGAGTTAGACTTCGTCACTGTTTGATATATGTTGCTTTGTGCTCACTACTAAATGCTAAATCATTGTTGATTCAAATTGGCTTTGATATACCTTGGGATCCGGGTGGATCCATTACTTGAGTACTATATGCCTAGCTTAATGGCTTCAAAGAAAGCGCTGCCAGGGAGACAACCCGGAAGTTTTAGAGAGTCATTTATTTTGTTGAGTTCTTTTATAAAGTTTAAAAACAAAAAAATATAGAGGGGAAACTTAAAACTTCACTAAAAGAAAAGTGAAAGTGAGAGGGACGAACATTGTGAAAGTGGGAGCTAGCCTGGAACTTTGTTCATGCCCATGGAAACTTTGTGAATCTAAATTACAGAAACTTTTCAACAAAAATAATTATCCCCTTGTACAAAGCCATTGTATTATATCATGTGCCAAGATTTGCCTTTAGGATGATTAGATTGCTTGTTGGTATGTGCGATGCAGAAACAAAAACTTTGGCTGTAGCGCGTGAATTTTCATTTTTTTACTGGAATGTCAAACGTTTCTGAAACTTTTCGAAAAGTCTTGCTACACAAATTGTTTACGTTTTCCTAATTTTTCATAATTTTTGGAGTACCAGAAGTATGGTAGTGTTCAGATTACTACAGACTGTCCTGTTTAAGACAAATTCTGTTTTTGATGCATTATTTTGCTTGTTTTGATGAAACTATCGATTCTATCGGTGGTATAAGCCATGGAAAAGTTATATTACCATAGCTAAAATGCAAAAACAAAATATGAATTGGTTTGCAATAGTACTTGGAGTAGTGATTTGCTTTACTATACTAACGGATCTTACCGAGCTTTCTGTTGAGTTTTGTGTGGATGAAGTGATCAAAGATCGAGGAGGTCTCGATATGAGGAGAAGGAGGAGAGGCAAGAGCTTAAGCTTGGGGATTCCCAAGGCACCCCAAGTAAATATTAAAGGAGACTCAAACGTCTAAGTTTGGGGATGCCCCGGAAGGCATCCCATCTTTCTTCAACAAGTATCGGTGTGTTTTCGGTTTCATTTTGTTCATGTGATATGTGCAAATCTTGGAGCATCTTTGCATTTAGTTTTCACTTTTCTTTGATGCACCATGCTGGTATGAGATAGTCCATGGTTGATTTATAGAATTCTCATTGCACTTCACTTCTATCTTTTTGAGTATGGCCTTGTAGAATGCTTCATGTGCTTTACTTATATCATTTGAAGTTTGGATTGCCTGTTTCTCTTCACATAGAAAACCGATGTTCGTAGAATGCTCTTTGCTTCACTTATATTTATTAGAGGATGGTCTTTTGTAGAAAGAATTAAACTCTCATGCTTCACTTATATCTATTTAGAGAGACAAAAGGAATTGGTCAATTGCATGGTTAGTCATAAAATCCTACATAAAACTTATGGATCACTGAATATGATATGTTTGATTCCTTGCAATAGTTTTGCGATATAGAGATGATAATATGTGGGAGGTACTAGTAAACTGTTGTGGTTAGTAAGAATATTGGTGTTAAGGTTTGTGATTCCCGAAGCATGCACGTATAGTATCTCGTTACGCTATGAAAGTTGGAGCACAATTTATCCTTGATTGTCTATCTTGGTGTGAAGGTCGGGGGGGGGGGGCGATGGTTAACTCCTACCAACCTCCCCCCTAGGAGCATGCGTAGTATTACTTTGCTTCGAGGACTAATAAACTTTTGCAATAAGTATATGAGTTCTTTATGACTAATGTGAGTCCATGGATTATGCGCACTCTTACCTTTTCGCAAATTTCTAGCCTCTACGGTACCGTGCATTGCCCTTTCTCACATCGAGAGTCGGTGCAAACTTCGCAGGTGCATCCAAACCCCGTGATATGATACGCTCTATCACACATAAGCCTTATTATATCTTCCTCAAAACAGCCACCATACCTACCTATTATGGCTTTTCCATGGCCATTCTGAGATATATTGCCATGCAACTTCCACCGCTTCCATTTGATGACTTGAGCATTCATTGTCATATTGCTTTGCATGATCATATAGCTGACATAGCATTCGTGGCTCGGCCACTGTTCATCATTTTCATACATGTTATGCTAGATCATTACACATCCTGGTACTGCCAGAGGCATTCATATAGAGTCATATTTTGTAATATTGAGTTATAAGTAAATAGAAGTGTGATGATCATCATTATTCATTATTAGAGCATTGTCCCAGTGATGAAAGGATGATGGAGACTATGATTCCCCCACAAGTCGGGATGAGACTCCGGACAAGAAGGAAGAAAAAAAAAGAAAAAACAAGAAAAAGAAATGGATGAAAGAGAAAAGAGAAGGGGCATGCAAATACCACACTTGTGCTTCAAAGTAGCACCATGTTTTTCATATAGAGAGTCTCCTATGTTGTCACTTTCATATACTAGTGGGAATTTTTCATAGTAGAGTTTCATGCATACCCACTTAGTTTCATATTGAGCTTTCATACGCTTATAGCTCTTAGTGCATCAGTTGCATGGCAATCCCTACTCCTCGCATTGATATCAATTGATGGGCATCTCCATAGCCCGTTGGTTAGCCGTGTTGATGTGAGACTTTCTTGTTTTTTGTCTTCTTTATATTTACCCCTATCATCATACTCTATTCCACCGATAGTGCTATATCCATGGTTTGCGCTCATGTATTGCGTGAGAGTGAAAATGTTGAAGCACGTTAAAAAGTATGAACCAGTTGCTTGGCTGACACCGGGGTAGTACATGATTTATACTTTGAGCTGAGAAGACAGAGCATGACAAGGCTATATGATTTTGTAGGGATAACGTTCTTTAGCATTTCATATTCTGAAAGACATGATTGTTTGTTGGGATGCCTGAGTATTGATGTCTTTATGTCAAGTTATAGACTATTGCTTTGAATCACTTATGTATTAATATTCATGCCATGACTAGACATATGATCAAGTTTATGTTAGGTAGCATTCCACATCAAAAATTATCTTTTTTACCATTTACTACTCGAGGACGAGCAGGAATTAAGATTGGGGATGCTGATACATCTCCGTTGTATCTATAATTTTTGATTGTTTCATGCCAATATTATACAAGTTTTACATACTTTTGGCAACTTTTTATATGATTTATTTGGACTAACTTACTTATCCAGTGCCCAGTGCCAGTTCCTGTTTGTTGCATGTTTTTGTTTTGCAGAAAATCCATATCAAACGAAGTCCAAACGCGATAAAAATTTACAGAGAATTATTTTGGAACATATGTGATTTTTAGGAGGTGGACTCAACGCAAACGGGGGCCCACAGTGCCCACCACCCACCAGGGCGCGCCACCAGGGCCTAGGCGCGCCTTGGTGTATTGTGTCCTCCTCGATGTCGGTTGGAGCCCTTCTTCTGGCGCAAGAAAGATAATTTATTAAAAAAATCGTGTAAAAATTTCAGCGCAATCGGAGTTACGGATCTCCGGGAATTTAAGAAACCGTGAAGGGCCAGATCTGGGGAACGCGAAACAGAAGAGGACAGAGAGACAGATCCAATCTCGGAGGGGCTCTCGCCCCTCCACAGCCATGGAGGCCATGGACCACAGGGGAAACCCTCCTCCCATCTAGGGGAGGCCAAGGAAGAAGAAGAAGGGGGGCTCTCTCCCCCGCTCTCTCAGTGGTGCCGGAGTGCCGCCGGGGCTAGGATCGTGACGACGATCTACATCAACAATCTTGCTACCGTCAACACCAACTCTCTCCCCCTCTATGCAGCGGTGTAACACCTCTTCTCCCCGCTGTAATCTCTACTTAAATATGGTGCTCAACTCCATATATTATTTCCCAATGATCTATGGTTATCTTGTGATGTTTGAGTAGATCCGTTTTGTCCTATGGGTTAACCGTGATCTTGGTTGGTATGATTGTATATTTTATTTATGGTGCTGTCCTACGGTGACCTCCGTCTCGTGAAAACATGAGGGGTCCTCGCTGTAGGGTGTTGCAATATGTTCATAATTCACTTACGGTGGGTTGCGAGAGTGACAGAAACTTAAACCCAAGTAGGTGGGGTATGACGTATGGGAGTAAAGAGGACTTGATACTCAATGCTATGGTTAGGTTTCACGACCTTAATGATCTTTAGTAGTTGCGGATGCTTGCTAGAGTTCCAATCATAAGTGCATATGATCCAAGTAGAGAAAGTATGTTAGCTCATGCCTCTCCCTCATATAAAATTACAAGAATGGTTACCGGTACTTGTTATCGATTGCCTAGGGACAAATGACTTTCTTGTTGACAAAAGCTATCCACTTTTATTACCTTGCAATTTATTCGTAGTTTTATTCTCGCAAAGTACTCGTAGTTTTATTCCTACAAACTAGTTTCATACTTGTTCTAGGTATAGCAAACGTCAAGGGTGCATAGAGTTGTATCGATGGTCGATAGAACTTGAGGGAGTATTTGTTCTACCTTTAGCTCCTTGTTGGGTTCGACACTCTTACTTATCGAAAGAGGCTACAATTGATCCCCTATACTTGTGGGTTATCACATAACACCAGGGTTGCATACACGAAAAGTACGATTGGGCCAGGTAGAAAGTACATTGGGCATTCATATGGCTATCTATCAAGGGACATCCGTTCGAAGTTGGACCACATCATCCCTTCTCAAAGGTATCTTCTCTCATTGTTTTCTCTCTCTTCTCTAGAAAACAGGGTGATGAGTGCAATTAGGGGACGACATTATGACAGAGACTGTTTTCTTCTCTCGGGAGCAAGTCAACACAACTTTGCGTCATGAGGATGTCATCATGTGTCGTAGAACCTTATGACAGTGAAAAAAATGTGCTTAAGCTTTGGATCAACCATGATGGTTCGTGTAGGAGCGGCTTCCATGACACCTTGTCATCCATACTGAAGTGGCTTCCTAAGCAACCACTCCAATTTTCTTCATAGAACCAACTTTCTCTTTTTAGCTTATGCTGCAACTTTTAGGTCCCCGGGTGGGAAGAACTGAAAATTGTCTTGATGCTTCTCCATTAAGCTACTCCAGTTTGCCTTATCATTTTTAGAGCATCTCTAACATACCCCTTATCGCGCGGCCGAACAGATCCCGTATAATCAAGGGACGTGTTGTAAGGGCCAATTTTAGCCGATTTTAGCTGCGGCCGAACACATCCCATATAATCAACCCGTAAAAAAGAATATTCTCTAAATATACCAACTTTATCAAGCAAGGCCCATAGTTGGCCCACTTTTTTCTTGGCCGTTCTCTTCCTCACGCTCTCTTCATCTCCACCTCAATGTCGGCACGACCCCAGGCAATGTCGACTCAGGAACCTTGCTCGAGGCCGGTGCGGCGAGCAGCATGGGGACGCCGTCACCTTCGGTCGAGGAGACGCGGGCGAGCCACACACTCTGAACCCCTGAGACGCGGCAACTGAGATGGACCAGGGCGGGCGGCAGCCTGAACTACAATGGGAGAGATGCAACCAGGCGAGGACCGGGTCCGGGATGGGCGGGGCGACGTCCGGGGCAGCACGGACGGGTCATGGAGATGTTTCCGTGGCAGTTGGGCTCCCGCCAACTGCTTTCTCCTGGTACAGGGCAACGTAGAAGTGGACACGAAAACAATTTTTTTGCAGATCAGGAGGAGCTTTTTACCGCACCCTTAATTTCTTTTAAAGGTCAAAGATGTATAAGATGTCTGTTTGGACTACCTTTTCCGTCCAAAATTGAAAACTGACGGTTATTTTACAGCTCGATGGGATATAAAGGGTCTGCTGGAGATGCTCTTAGAATGTTTCCACCCTTTATCAAACCAATAAAACCAGACATGACATCCAACAAAAATAGAAATAATATATTTAGCTAGTCTATGAGTTTCCTATTTAATCCCTTCCTCTCCTGGCGACCACGACCTTATTGAAAATCTTCAACCTTGCTTTAATTTTCTTTGTCACCACAACATAAGAGGGTTTAATATTCTCTCTGATCATGTTAACTACCCTCAAACAGCCAATTGCCATAGAAATTCTCATGATGGTTAAGTCAGCTCCTGAAGCAAGGCCTCTCGACATGCAACATCTTTCAAAGTTCTAGGATCATATTTCCCAGTAATCAGACAACCAATGCACCAAGTGTTGGGAACGTAGTAATAATTAAAAAAATTCCTACGTGTCACCAAGATCAATCTAGGAGATACTAGCAACGAGAGAGAGGGAGTGCATCTTCATACCCTTGAAGATCGCTAAGCGGAAGCGTTACAAGAACGCGGTTGATGGAGTCGTACTCGCGGCGATTCAAATCGCGGAAGATCCTTTCCAAGCGCCAAACGGATGGCGCCTCCGTGTTCAACACATGTATAGCCCGGGGACGTCTCCTCCTTCTTGATACAACAAGGGGACATGAGAAGTTGAGGGAGAACTCCAGCAGCACGACAGTGTGGTGGTGGAGCTCGTGGTTCTCTGATAGAGCTTCGCTACGCTCAACGGAGGAGGAGGAGTTGGAGGGGGAGGGCTGCGCCAGGGGCAAGGGGTTGCAGCTCCCATGCGCCTCCCCACTATATATAGGGGTGGAGGGGGCTGGTTTTTTGCCCTCCAAGTCCATTGGGGCGTTGGCAAAGGTGGAAGGAAAGAAATCCCATCCTTTCCCTTCCCCACCGATTGTTATCCCCCCTTTTTAGGGATCTTGATCTTATCCCTTCGGGATATGATCTTATTCCTTCTAAGAGGGGATCTTGGTGCGCCTTTACCAGGTGTGAGGCCTTGCCGCCACTACCCACGTTCATGTGGGTCCCCACATGCAGGTGGGGCCCACTCTGGAACCTTCTATAGAACCTTACCGGTACAAGACCGAAAAATCCTGAACATTTTCCGGTGGCCAAAATAGGACTTCCCATATATAAATCTTTACCTCCGGACCATTTCGGAACTCCTCGTGATGTTCGGGATCTCATCCGAGACTCCGAACAACTTTCGTTAACCACATACAATTCCCATTACAACCCTAGCGTCACCGAACCTTAAGTGTGTAGACTCTACGGGTTCGGGAACCATGCAGACATGACCGAGATGCCTCTCCGGCCAATAACCAATAGCGGGATCTGGATACCCATATTGGTTTCACATGTTCCATGTTGATCTCATCGGATGAACCATGATGTGGGGGAATCAATCAATCCCATATACAATTCCCTATGTCCATCGGTATGTTACTTGCCCGAGATTCGATCGTCGGTATCCCTATACCTTGTTCAATCTCGTTACCGGCAAGTCTCTTTACTCGTTCCATAACACATGATCCCGTGGATAACTCCTTAGTCACATTGAGCTCATTATGATGATGCATTACCGAGTGGGTCCAGAGATACCTCTCCGTTAGACGGAGTGACAAATCCCAGTCTCGATTCATGCCAACCCAACAGACACTTCCGGAGATACCTGTTGTGCACCTTTATAGCCACCCAGTTACGTTGTGACGTTTGATACACCCAAAGCATTCCTACAGTATCCGGGAGTTGCACAATCTCATGGTCTAAGGAAATGATACTTGACAGTAGAAAAGCTCTAACAAACGAACTACGCGAACTTGTGCTATGCTTAGGATTGGGGCTTGTCCATCACATAATTCTCCTAATGATGTGATCACGTTATCAACGACATCCAATGTCCATGGTCAGGAAACCACAACCATCTATTGATCAATGAGCTAGTCAACAGGCTCACTAGGGACATGTTGTAGTCTATGCATTCACACATGTATTACGGTTTCCGGTTAATACAATTATAGCATGAACAATAGAAAATTATCATGAACAAGGAAATATAATAATGACCATTTTATTATTGCCTCTAGGGCATATTTTCAATAATATCCCACTTGCACCAGAGTCAATAATCTAGTTACATTGTGATGAATCGAACACCCATAGAGTTCTAGTGCTGATCATGTTTTGCTCGTGGAAGAGGTTTAGTCAAAGGATCTGCGACATTCAAATCCGTATGCACTTTACAAATATCTATGTCTCTATCTTGAATATATTCACGAATGGAGTTGAAGCGGCGCTTGATGTGCCTGGTCTTCTTGTGAAACCTGGGCTCCATGGCAAGGGCAATAGCTCCAGTGTTGTCACAGAAGAGAGTCATTGGCCCCGATACCTTGGGGATCACTCCTAGGTCGGTGATAAACTCCTTCATCCAGACTGCTTCTTGTGCTGCCTCCAAGGCAGCTATGTACTAATGACCCACAAGTGTACGGGATAGTTGTATCCTCTTTCGATAAGTAAGAGTGTCGAACCCAATGAGGAGCTAAAGGTAGAACAAATACTCTCTCAAGTCCTATCTGCCATTGATATGACTCTACGCACGCTTGACGTTCGCTTTACCTAGAACAAGTATCAAACTACAAGTACTTTGGAGGTGTTGTTGGATAGCTTTGCAAGATAATAAAAAGCACGTAAATAAAAAGTAGGGGCTGTTTAGATAAAGAAGCAATAAAGTAAATATAGCGAGTGTGGAAAAGTGGTGGTAGGAGTTGCGGAATTGTCCCTAAGCAATTGACTACTTTACTAGACCGATAGCAAGTTTTATGTGGGAGAGGCCACTGCTAGCATGTCATCCCTGACTTGGAATTCTATGCACTTATGATTGGAACTATTAGCAAGCATCCGCAACTACTAACGTTCATTAAGGTAAAACTCAACCATATCATTAAGATATATTGGTCCCCCTTCAATCCCATATGCATCAATTTCTATGCTAGGTTGAAGCTTCTGTCACTCTTAACCTCCAATACATAGTCCTATCAACATACAACTAACCCTATGGTGTGATCTACGCGCGCGCTCATATGATGGGCACCGAAGGACAACAACATAACCACAAGCAAACTAAATCAATCATAGCAATTCATCAACCATCAATAGGACAACGAAAATCTACTCAGACATCATAGGATGGCAACACATCATTGGATAATAATATGAAGCATAAAGCACCATGTTCAAGTAGAGGGTACAACGGGTTGCGGGAGAGTGGACCGCTGTAGATAGAGGGGGGAAGGTGATGGAGATGTTGGTGAAGATGGCGGAGGTGTTGGTGTAGATCGCGGTGATGATGATGGCCCCCGGTAGCACTCCGGCGCCACCGGAAGCAAGGGGGAGAGAGCCCCCCTTCTTCTTCTTCTTCCTTGACCTCATCCCTAGATGGGAGAAGGGTTTCCCCTCTGGTCCTTGGCTCCCATGGCATGGGAGGGGCGAGAGCCCCTCCGAGATTGGATATATCTCTCTATTTCTCTTTGTTTCTGCATTCTCAGATCCTTTCCCTTCACCTTTTCTTTTCTATCCGGAGATCCATAACTTCGATTCGGGTGAATCTTTCGCCCAGATTTTTCTCGTAAAATTAGCTTTCTTGCGGCAAAAGAAGAGCGTGAACCGCCTTACAGGGGCCCCAGGGGAGTCCAGGGCGCGCCTGCCTCCCTGGGGCGCCCCCTATCTCCTAGCCCCCTCGGGCATCGTCTCGCGTTGATTTTACTTCCCAAAAATCATAAATATTCCAAAATAATTCTCCGTCCGTTTTTATCCCGTTTGGACTCCGTTTGATATGGGTTTTCTGTGAAACATAAAACATGCAACAAACAGGAACTGGCAGTGGGCACTAGATCAGTATGTTAGTCCCAAAAATAGTATAAAAGGTTGCCAAAAGTATATGAAAGTTAAAGAATATTGGCATGGAACAATAAAAACTTATAGATACGACGGAAGCGTATCAGCATCCCCAAGCTTAATTCCTGCTCGTCCTCGAGTAGGTAAATGATAAAAAGATAATTTTTGATGTGGATGCTACCTAGCATAATCTTGATCAAATGTCTAATCATGGCATGAATATTAAGACACAGGTGATTCAAAGCAATAGTCTATCATTTGACATAAAAACAATAATACTTAGGGCATCCCAACAAACAATCATGTCTTTTAAAATATCAATGCTAAAGAACACTATCCCTACAATATCATACAGTTAGGCCATGCTTCATTTTCATCACACAAAATACTCCCATCATGCACAACCCCGATTTCAGCCAAACAATTGGTTCATACTTTTTAATGCGCTTCAGCATTTTAAACTCTTACGCAATACATGAGCGCAAGACATGGACATAGCACTATAGGTGTAGTAGTATATGATGGTGGAGGTTTATATGGAGAGACAAAAATGGAGAAAGTCTCACATCGACGCGGCTAATCAACGGGCTATGGAGATGCCCATCAATTGATGTCAATGCGAGGAGTAGGGACTGCCATGCAACGGATGCACTAAGAGCTATAAGTGTATGAAATCTCAAACTGGAAACTAAGTGGGTGTGAATCCAACTTGCTTGCTCATGAAGACCTCGGGCATTTGAGGAAGCCCATCATCGGAATATACAAGCCAAGTTCTATAATGAAAATTCCCACTAGTATATGAAAGTGATAACTCAAGAGACTCTCTATATGAAGAACATGGTGCTATTTTGAAGCACAAGTGTGGTAAAAGGATAGTAACATTGCCCCTTCTCTCTTTTTCTCTCATTTTTTTATTTTTTTTGGTGGGCTTCTTTGGCCTCTTTTTTTATTTGGGCTTCTTTGGCCTCTTTTATTTTTCATAAAGTCCGGAGTCTCATCCTGACTTGTGGGGGAATCATAGTCTCCATCATCCTTTCCTCACTGGGGCAATGCTCTAATAATGATGATCATCACACTTTTATTTACTTACAACTCAATATTACAACTCGATATCTCGAACAAATATATGACTCTATATGAATGCTTCCGGCGGTGTACTGGGATGTGCAATGATCTAGCATAGCAATGACATCAAAAAACGGACGAGCCATGAAAACATCATGCTAGCTATCTTACGATCATGCAAAGCAATATGACAATGAATGCTCAAGTCATGTATATGACGATGATGGAAGTTGCATGGCAATATATCTTGGAATGGCTATGGAAATGCCATAATAGGTGTCACATCCCTAGCCTTACCTTGCACTTGGACTAGCTTGGTTGCTGCATCATGTTTAAATTTCATTTAAATTTGAAATGGGGATTCTCAAACCCTAGCACCAATTGAATTCAACTAGGGTCAAAATAAAATCTTTTCCTTTGAACTCAAAATGCCCTTTAAAAATGTTCAACATTTCTGGTTTGAGGTGGAAGCATCTACCAAAGATGGTTTACATTTTTGCAGGACATATTTGGGCTTTGAATTAATTCAAACATATTTGAATTGGAGCTATTTAAATGCTATATATATTTTAGGTGCTCCAAAAATGTTGGAAATTGTTATGGGTCACTAGAATAATTCAGACAGCACCCCTAATTATTTCCAGGATTTTATAAAATGGTTTAGTATTTTACTAAATCAAAACAAAACAGAATAAATAGAAAAACAGAAACAATAATTTAACAGAGAGAGAGATCAACACCTGGGCCACTTACCTGGCAACCTAACCGCAGGCCAACCGCCCCAGCCCACCTGGCGCTGCCAGTCGTCCTCCTCCTTGCGCCAGAAGGACGAGGGCGTGTGCCCGCGGTGCACCAGCCACGCGCACGGCCACCGACGGCCACCTCCTGCTTGCCGCTTCGCTCTGTCCTTCTCAGGCATCGCCACGCGCCCCCCAGGCCCTCTTACTCTCTCCCGTGCCTTCTTCCCTCTTCTCTGGCTCTCTCACTCACGCGACCGAGAACCGCCATCGCCGCCGCTCGTCGCAGTCGTAGCCACCACTGTCGTTCCACCCTACCAGAGTGACCAAAGGCTCCTCCTCGACGCCCCCGACCTCTCCATGGAGCTACACAACGCCGGGAGCCCTGCATCGCCGCCCACGCCGTCTTCCCCATCTCCGGCCGCCTGAGATCGCCAGCTTCGCTACGTCGCCGTCCGACCTCCCCCGAGCTAGCCGTCTGCTCCAACTGACTCGCCGTGAGCCCCTGCCTCCTCTCCCCTTGCTCCCGTGCTCCTTTTCTCGCCATGGCCACCGTTCCACCGATGACCGATTCGCGCCGCCGCCTGAGCTCCTCACCGCCGTGGCCAGAGGCCGTATTCGTCGCTCCTCGGCACGTGAACATGCTCCAGACCTCGCCAGGAACCCAACCCGCACCCCAACTCGCTCTCTCGAGCGCTACAGCCGCGTTCCCGCACCCAACTGAACTCCGGCCGCCGCTCCGCCCGTCGCCGCCGCCGCTACACTGCACCCCGGCACCTCCCGCTGCCTCCTTTAGATGCGCCGCACCGCCATCTCGCCGTAGCCGCAAACCACGAGCGAAACGGTGCTCGTTAGCGCCGTTCCGAGCAACTCCGGCGATCCTCCGCCGTTGGGTTTGGTCGCCGGCGTCCAACTCCGGTGGCTGCTGACGTGGCACCGTCATTAGTGGCTAATGATGCTACTAACTAACCCCATAGCTCACTAACGGATGGGCCCCACTGCTTAACTAACCCTGCTTAGCTCCTTTTTAGGTTACACTAACCCTACAGGCCCCACAGGTCAGTTTGACCTGGCCACGTCACACGTTGATTGGCCCCACGCGTCAGAATTGACCCAGCTGACGTGGCCGTTGACTGGGTCCACATGTCAGCGACACTAATCAGCCCCAGTCACTGACCAGTGGACCCCACTGGTCAGGTTTGACCTGAACCCGCCCTGTTGACCTGATGACGTCAGGGTGATGTCATGCTGACGCAGTAAATGATTTTCTGGATTTAAAATAAATCAAAAAATCCAGAAAATATCCCAAACTTCTAAAATTCATAGAAATTCAACCGTAACTCCAAATGAAATAATTTATATATGAAAAATAATCAGAAAAATCCAATCTATCCATCTATACCATTTTCATGCATGTTAGAACAACTTTTGTTCACTGTTAGGTCAAATCAATTAAATGGCATTTGAATAATCACATATGGAGTTTGAATTTGAATCTTGTATTCCAACCAACTTCATTTAATCTGGTTGCTAGTTGCATTAGCTCAAACCACATCATATTGCCATGTCATGATCATGCATCATATTGTTGCATAGCATTGATTGTGTTCTTCCTTGTTTGCCGGTATTTGTCCCCTCTCAGTAGATGTTGTTCCGACGATGAGTTCGATGACACCGATGAAGAACTGTTACTATCTTCAGAAGTGCCAGGCAAGCAAAACCCCCTTGTTCATTCCGATACAATCCCACTCTCTCGCTTCTGCTCTCTTTTACTGCATTAGGACAACAACGATTCATCTGTTACATGCTGCGGTAGCTGAACCCTTTTCCTCTGCATGACCTGTCATTGCCACAGTAAATAGATGAAACCCACTAGCATGAGTAGGAGTTGTTTGAGCCCTGATGTGCCTACTCATTCATGCTTGTTTGTCATGCCTGCTACTGCTTAGAGTTGAGTTAGGTCTGATTCATCGGGAATGAATCGGAGGTGTGTGAACATGTCCTACTGTGTGTGAGCTAAGTGTGTGAACATGATTTGGTAAAGGTAGCAGTGAGAGGCCATGTAGGAGTACATGGTGGGTTGTCTCATTGCAGCCGTCCTCAGGAACTGAGTTCTGTGTTTGTGACCCATGATCAGTTACTACCACACATTGGGCTCCGGGCGCTCCAAGCTCTCTCGACTTATTAATCAACTCGATCTCTGTCCAGGAGTTGCAACTAGTTTCTGGTGTTTGTAGGTAGTGTTAGTAGTCTACCAAGTGGCACCCGGTACAAGTGGGCTTGGGACAGACTAGGCACAGTGGCACGGTGTACCAAGTGGCACCCGGATGGTGGGCTTGGGAACCCTGCTCACATCGTTTGGGGCCGTGAGCGACACCCCGGCCGGATCTCCTTGCGGATGGAACCCAAATAGGTGATAAACCTGGATGAGAGACTTGTGTGGTTAGTCAGGTCGTGGCCGACTCCCTCGCCAGGCTTCCGCTTGAAGGTTGCCGAGATACATGATGTGTACATGGCGGTAAGTGGCGAGAGCGTGTGTGAAGAAGTACACCCCTGCAGGGGTAACATTATCTATTCGAATAGCCATGTCCACGGTAAAGGACTTCTGGGTTGCCTGTACAGTTCATAGACAAGTGAAAGTGGATACTCTAAAATACGCAAGATAAGCGTGAGTGCTATGGATGGCGTTCTCGTAGGGAGACGGGAGCGGATCCATAGTGGTGTATTGATATGGTGAATATGTGGACTCGTGTGCGCCACCTCAAAAGAGTTATTTGCAGTCGTAGTTCAGGATAGCCACCGAGTCAAAGCTGGCTTGCTGCAGTTAAACTCCACCACCCCCTTTGTTGATAATGATGCATATGTAGTTAGTTCCGATGTAAGTCTTGCTGGGTACATTTGTACTCACGTTTGCCTATTTTATGTTTTTGCAGAGAGACTTCAGTCTCGCTAGTAGTTCCTCTTGGACTTCGATGTTTAGCTTGTTACCTCAGCTACGATCTTGTGCCCTCGGCGGGATCTAGTAGATAGTCAGGCTTCTTAGCCTTTTTCATTTGTAGATGTCTGTACTCAGACATGTTAAGCTTCCGCATGTGCTTTGACTTGTATGCTCTGATTGTTGGGTCATGAGACCCATGATTGTAATATCTCGCTCCTCGGAGCCTATTGAATAAAATACTTGAGTTGTAGAGTCATGTTGTGATGCCATGTTGTATTTGCACATATCAAGCATATTGTGTGTATGTTATTGAAATGCTTGGTATGTGTGGGATCTGACTATCTAGTTGTTTATCCTTAGTAGCCTCTCTTACCGGGAAATGTCTCCTAGTGCTTCCACTAAGCATGGTAGCTTGCTACTGCTCCGGAACACTTAGGCTGGCCGGCATGTGTCCTTCTTCGTTCCTGTGTCTGTCCCTTCGGGAAATGTCATGCGATGAATACCGGAGTCCTGTTAGCCCGCTACAGCCCGATTCACTGGAGTCCTGCTAGCCCAGTGCTACAGCCTGGATTCACTCGCTGATGACCGACACGTTCGATGCTGGGTCATGGATGCCTGTCCCTGTAAGTTTGTGCCACTTTGGGTTTACGACTAGCCATGTCAGCCCGGGCTCCTTATCATATGGATGCTAGCGACACTATCATATACGTGTGCCAAAAGGCGTAAACGGTCCCGGGCAAAGGTAAGGCGACACCCGTGGGGATACCGTGCGTGAGGACGCAAAGTGATATGAGGTGTTACATGCTAGATCGATGTGGCATTGAGTCGGGGTCCTAATAGCTTTGGTATCAGAGCTTGACTGCCTGTAGGATTACCAAGCCAAACTGGTCGAAGTTGAGTCTAGAAATTCTTTAGTTATATAAGGGAATTGATTGTGGGATGGAACGTAAGGCTCTTTTTACTCCTTATACCTTATGCCCTTCTGATCTGAGTCATCTTGTCTTTCCTACGGGGTTAAGGAACTAGGCTTTCTCTTCTTTCTATCAGGATCACGTGTTACTAATCCGTAGTCCTATAGGATTGATGGTTCTAAGCTTGAGTTAAGTTCCTACTATCTTCTGTATGTTCATAGTTGATCTCAGAACCTTGATATTATGATGATAGAGTGGTTATGCCACCATTTTGGCAGCATGTCTCAAATCTTTTCGAGCATTTACAGCCATTATGCTGTCCGAGTCATCCCAGGTTTCTAAACAATCTGATGCACTTGCAAAATCCTTTCTCTCTGGTTTCGATGTTCTGCTATGCCAGGTTAATCACACAAATTGTTGAGTTGAGGTACTCTATTTCCTCGACATATATGTTGGAGTTTTTATTATGACCCTAGGTGTCTTAGGGGATCATCTAGTAGTCTAGCCATGTTTTGTGATCCCAGTGTGATGATTCTGGCCCTTATTCTCGAAAGCATCCCGTGATGCCACTTAGTAGTAGGTATTCTATTCCTGGGTTTTGAACCCGAGATTCACCGTACTTACTTCATGTTGATAGTGTTTGCTCGTTCCTTTAGGTTATTAGTAACCTTTGCATTAGTCCTCGAGGTTCGTGGTATTTCCTTCTTCCAAATACTATGAACCATTTTGGCAGAAGTTCCTCGCGGAACCAAAAGATCACAACCAGAGTGCTCCTGATGAGTTCTCCATTCTATATCGTGACTCTGCCAGTTCTACCTTTCTGCATGGGTTATCCGGAGGAAATATGTTGAATTTGACTCGACATACTAACCTATGCATCCACAACTCAGAAAGTCATATGTTCCTTTGAGTTGTCCCTCCGTAGTTGTATCCTGACCCCCGTCTATCAATTGATAATCAAGAGTATGCGTGCATTCGTTCATCGATGCCTATTACTCTTGTGGTCCGTCAAGCCATTCTATTCTGAATGACTAGGAGAAACAAACTCCAGTACCTCATCCATATCTAGTATTTGGTCAAAGCAGTTGTATTCCGCAGATCAAAATGCCAACCCAGCTTTTGAATTCTGCTCCACCTTGGAGTATTACCATCTTATATCAAGAATATCATGGGAATTGCACACCATCCTATGAACTCTTGATACAGTGATACTCTCTCCATCATTATTCATTTCTCGGTTCCCGTGTTGTTGCAACCGGAATGTCGACAAGTGAATCGTGATGTGTGAAATCAATACTCCTAGCAACCTTGTTGCTTGGTAGTTAAAGGACAATAATTTCATTCTTAGCGTGTTGGTTCTTGAATCATCATTCTAAGACTGATCGTGCTACCTAGTCCTTATTTCCGGTGCACTCTTCGATCAATGAGTTAGGATTATTCAAACCCTTGCTCTGTTGATCATATCGTCTTGCCCTGAAAAGCAAGATTGTTCTCGAGCTTAGTAACATATCGGTGGTTCGTGATGTTCCGAATATCTTCTCGGAAGTATTACCAGGTTGTCACCTGACCGCTATGTTGAGTTTGTGATCATGTTGGTTTTCCTCCAAACCACCCATTCTCCAAGAATCTGTGCCGGATACCCCTGAGCTGGTTGGTCAAGCTAAACAACAACTTGGAGAGTTGGAAGATGAAAGCTTGTCCCGCTTAGTTCATTTCCAAAGGGATATCCTTGCGTTTGTGTGTTTGTTGAAGAAAGATGATATCTTCATCGATTGATCCTCCTGATCAGTTGTCGGTGCTATGTCTTATCCAATCCTTGATTTGATTATGGGCTATCGTCAAATCAAATCAGAACCAACGATGTTCTTAATGTTGTCTTACTCGTGGTTGATCCCTCAAGCATACACCATTATATCTTTTGGTCTGACTAATGCTATCATCGTGTTCACATAATTATGGAATTCCATCTTCATGGAAATCTGGATGACATGTTGTTGAGCTGATCGACAACATTTTTACCATTCCCCATGATTCATGTTAAACATCCAACTAGTATTGGAAACTTTTATAATCATTATCTTCATGACTCATTCGTGAAGCATATGTTTGGACGAAAGAAGTGAGTCCCTCTAATTCATGTGCACTTGATGCAAGTTGCCGCCATGAATTTGAGAAGGCTTGTTTTACCTCCTTTGGAATCATCCCAAGTCAGTCATGCACGTGCAAAGTATTCTGTGGTCTGTTAGACTGATCATCTTCATTCCATATGAACTCCGTAGCACACTAATCCACTGGTTGACTTGTTCAAGGAAAAAGAGTTAAGTGCTAATCCATGGTAATACACAAGACTTTGATGTCCCCGATGATGGTTCCCTACCAGTACTCGGTAGTGTTCTATTGTAAGACTACCATGTGATCATGTTTGTCTGGGACAGCGTGTTCACACGTGTGTAGCAGAACTAGCTCATGTTTTGGAGCTTGCTATCGTAGTTCATTTCCCGAGAATCTCACAACGCCATCTTGTCGATTTGCGTTGCAAACTTTCATTTTCCTTCCTAGACTCGATGAGTCTGGAATATCCTGACACCAACCAGATCTGAATCTCAGGCAGATATGATGGTTGTAACATTTCCCAAGAACTATAATATTGGTCCCTCGATAACCGGTAAAGTGGATGTCGTGGCCAACACACCCAGCCGGAAGACCTGTTATTGTAATATCTTGATTGAAGAAGTTGGCCACCTT
The DNA here is from genome assembly GCF_002162155.2 of Triticum dicoccoides. NCBI lineage: Eukaryota > Viridiplantae > Streptophyta > Magnoliopsida > Poales > Poaceae > Triticum > Triticum dicoccoides. The sequence goes on along the minus strand of NC_041391.1, from coordinate 293,401,930 downwards.
CCCATAAGGACTTCGTAGGATTTACTCCCTAGTTGTGCCTTATGATTTTTTGTGTTCCCGAAGTCCGACCTTTACTTGATGTTCTAGATATCAAACCATATGAATGGGATACACTAGCACATCAAGGAGAACATTAGAAGTGGAGTGCTAAATGTCTCTCGGTCGATCATCCAGATTCTGTTTCCTTGGCCTCGCTAAGGTGAAATCTAAGAAGGTGTTATCTTTGTTTGCATCTGCATCGTCCATCACTATTCATCATGGTGGTATGTTGTGTTGCCAGGATCCTTGACACGGATGTTGGTAAAACCTTGATGAATATGGAAATGCTCAAGTTCTGGAGAGCACGCGCAAGCAAAATCATCCCTTGAGTTGTTTTCAACAAAGTAATCCACATCATCTATTCTAATCCGGGTATGCCATTCTACCGAAACCCTCCAAACGATCGCTCGAGAATTGCCTTAGGCTGGTATAAAGAGTTTCAATGATCTCTGAATCAAAGGTAATTCTTTTTGCCACTCAAGGCAATAATCTACTAACCACCCTCCTCCAGGATGTCTCGTTATGGTATCATGGCAACTCAACTCCCCGCTACGTCATGATCAAGCATGGATTTGTTGCCTACCTAGTGAACCTTCATCATCTGTTACACCCCATCCCTCTGAATGTGTGTCTCGTCTCCCAGCTCAAGAGATGTTTATATCTCACCCCATGAGCTGATCCTGAGTTGTTCGGTCTTCGAGAAGATCGATTCTTCTAGAGTTTTCCTTTCCTCTTCTTGTCATGTTAGTTGGCGTTCTCAGAGGAAGACTTCGAGTCAAAGCTGGTGATCGAATCAACGTTCTTATGAAGTGCACCCTGGATTGTGAAGATTATACTAGTTTGCGTTTCCCCTTCATCTTACCCTACGGTTGAATCTCGAGACGAGATTCTTGTTTAGTGGGGGTGAGTTGTCACATCCCTAGCCTTAACTTGCACTTGGACTAGCTTGGTTGCTGCATCATGTTTAAATTTCATTTAAATTTGAAATGGGGATTCTCAAACCCTAGCACCAAATGAATTCAACTAGGGTCAAAATAAAATCTTTTCCTTTGAACTCAAAATGCCCTTTAAAAATGTTCAACATTTCTGGTTTGAGGTGGAAGCATCTACCAAAGATGGTTTACATTTTTGCAGGACATATTTGGGCTTTGAATTAATTCAAACATATTTGAATTGGAGCTATTTAAATGCTATATATATTTTAGGTGCTCCAAAAATGTTGGAAATTGTTATGGGTCACTGGAATAATTCAGACAGCACCCCTAATTATTTCCAGGATTTTATAAAATGATTTAGTATTTTACTAAATCAAAACAAAACAGAATAAATAGAAAAACAGAAACAATAAATTAACAGAGAGAGAGAGAACAGCACCTGGGCCACTTACCTGGCAACCTAACCGCAGGCCAACCGGCCCAGCCCACCTGGCGCTGCCAGTCGTCCTCCTCCTTGCGCCAGAAGGACAAGGGCGTGTGCCCGCGGCACGCCAGCCACGCGCACGGCCACCGACGGCCACCTCCTGCTTGCCGCTTCGCTCTGACCTTCTCTGGCATCGCCACGCGCCCCCAGGCCCTCTCACTCTCTCCCGTGCCTTCTTTCCTCTTCTCTGGCTCTCTCACTCACGCGACCGAGAACCGCCATCGCCGCCGCTCATCGCAGTCGTAGCCACCACCGTCGTTCCACCCCACCAGAGTGACCAAAGGCTTCGCCTCGACGCCCCTGACCTCTCCATGGAGCTACACAACGCCGGGAGCCCTGCATCGCCGCCCACGCCGTCTTCCCCATCTCCGGCCGCCCGAGATCGCCGGCTTCGCTACGTCACTGTCCGACCTCCCCCGAGCTCGCCGTCTGCTCCAACCGACTCACCGTGAGCCCCTGCCTCCTCTCCCCTTGCTCTCGTGCTCCTTTTCTCGCCATGGCCACCGTTCCGCCGGTGACCGATTCGCGCCGCCGCCTGAGCTCCTCACCGCCGTGGCCAGAGGCCGTATTCGTCGCTCCTCGGCACGTGAACATGCTCCAGACCTCGCCAGGAACCCAACCCGCACCCCAACTCGCTCTCTCGAGCGCTACAGCCGCGTTCCCGCACCCGGCTGAACTCTGGCCGCCGCTCTGCCCGTCGCCGCCGCCGCTACACTGCACCCCCGCACCTCCCGCTGCCTCCTTTAGATGCGCCGCACCGCCATCTCGCCGTAGCCGCAAACCACGAGCGAAACGGTGCTCGTTAGCGCCGTTCCGAGCAACTCCGACGATCCTCCGCCGTTGGGTTTGGTCGCTGGCGTCCAACTCCGGTGGCTGCTGACGTGGCACCGTCATTAGTGGCTAATGATGCCACTAACTAACCCCATAGCTCACTGACGGATGGGCCCCACTGCTTAACTAACCCTTCTTAGCTCCTGTTTAGGTTACACTAACCCTATGGGCCCCATAGGTCAGTTTGACCTGGCCACGTCACACGTTGACTGGCCCCACGCGTCAGAATTGACCCAGCTGACGTGGCCGTTGACTAGGTCCACATGTCAGCGACACTAATCAGCCCCAGTCACTGACCAGTGGACCCCACTGGTCAGGTTTGACCTGAACCCGCCCTGTTGACCTGATGACATCAGGGTGATGTCATGCTGACGCAGTAAATGATTTTCTGGATTTAAAATAAATCAGAAAATCCAAAAAATATCCCAAACTTCTAAAATTCATAGAAATTCAACTGTAACTCCAAATGAAATAATTTATATATGAAAAATGATCAGAAAAATCCAATCTATCCATCTATACCATTTTCATGCATGTTAGAACAACTTTTGTTCACTGTTAGGTCAAATAAATTAAATGGCATTTGAATAATCACATATGGAGTTTGAATTTGAATCTTGTATTCCAACCAACTTCATTTAATCTGGTTGCTAGTTGCATTAGCTCAAACCACATCATATTGCCATGTCATGATCATGCATCATATTGTTGCATAGCATTGATTGTGTTCTTCCTCGTTTGCCGGTATTTGTCCCCTCTCAGTAGACGTTGTTCCGACGATGAGTTCGATGACACCGATGAAGAACTGTTACTATCTTCAGAAGTGCCAGGCAAGCAAAACCCCCTTGTTCATTCCGATACAATCCCACTCTCTCGCTTCTGCTCTCTTTTACTACATTAGGACAACAACGATTCATCTGTTACATGCTGCGGTAGCTGAACCCTTTTCCTCTGCATGACCTGTCATTGCCACAGTAAATAGATGAAACCCACTAGCATGAGTAGGAGTTGTTTGAGCCCTGATGTGCCTACTCATTCATGCTTGTTTGTCATGCCTGCTACTGCTTAGAGTTGAGTTAGGTCTGATTCATCGGGAATGAATCGGAGGTGTGTGAACATGTCCTACTGTGTGTGAGCTAAGTGTGTGAACGTGATTTGGTAAAGGTAGCGGTGAGAGGCCATGTAGGAGTACATGGTGGGTTGTCTCATTGCAGCCGTCCTCAAGAACTGAGTTCTGTGTTTGTGATCCATGATCAGTTACTACCACACATTGGGCTCTGGGCGCTCCAAGCTCTCTCGACTTATTAATCAACTCGATCTATGTCCAGGAGTTGCAACTAGTTTCTGGTGTTTGTAGGTAGTCTTAGTAGTCTACCAAGTGGCACCCGGTACAGGTGGGCTTGGGACAGACTAGGCACAGTGGCACGGTGTACCAAGTGGCACTCGGATGGTGGGCTTGGGAACCCTGCTCACATCGTTTGGGGCCGTGAGCGACACCCCGGCCGGATCTCCTTGCGGATGGAACCCAAATAGGCGATAAACCTGGATGAGAGACTTGTGTGGTTAGTCAGGTCGTGGCCGACTCCCTCTCCAGGCTTCCGCTTGAAGGTTGCCGAGATACATGACGTGTACATGGCGGTAAGTGGCGAGAGCATGTGTGAAGAAGTACACCCCTGCAGGGTTAACATTATCTATTCGAATAGCCATGTCCACGGTAAAGGACTTCTGGGTTGCCTGTACAGTTCATAGACAAGTGAAAGTGGATACTCTAAAATACGCAAGATAAGCGTGAGTGCTATGGATGGCGTTCTCGTAGGGAGACGGGAGCGGATCCATAGTGGTGTATTGATATGGTGAATATGTGGACTCGTGTGCGCCACCTCAAAAGAGTTATTTGCAGTCGTAGTTCAGGATAGCCACCGAGTCAAAGCTGGCTTGCTGCAGTTAAACTCCACCACCCCCTTTGTTGATAATGATGCATATGTAGTTAGTTCCGATGTAAGTCTTGCTGGGTACATTTGTACTCACGTTTGCCTATTTTATGTTTTTGCAGAGAGACTTCAGTCTCGCTAGTAGTTCCGCTTGGACTTCGATGTTTAGCTTGTTACCTCAGCTACGATCTTGTGCCCTCGGCGGGATCTAGTAGATAGTCAGGCTTCTTAGCCTTTTTCATTTGTAGATGTCTGTACTCAGACATGTTAAGCTTCCGCATGTGCTTTGACTTGTATGCTCTGATTGTTGGGTCATGAGACCCATGATTGTAATATCTCGCTCCTCGGAGCCTATTGAATAAAATACTTGAGTTGTAGAGTCATGTTGTGATGCCATGTTGTATTTGCACATATCGAGCATATTGTGTGTATGTTATTGAAATGCTTGGTACGTGTGGGATCTGACTATCTAGTTGTTTATCCTTAGTAGCCTCTCTTACCGGGAAATGTCTCCTAGTGCTTCCACTAAGCATGGTAGCTTGCTACTGCTCCGGAACACTTAGGCTGGCCGGCATGTGTCCTTCTTCGTTCCTGTGTCTGTCCCTTCGGGAAATGTCATGCGATGAATACCGGAGTCCTGTTAGCCCGCTACAGCCCGATTCACTGGAGTCCTGCTAGCCCAGTGCTACAGCCTGGATTCACTCGCTGATGACCGACACGTTCGATGCTGGGTCATGGATGCCTGTCCCTGTAAGTTTGTGCCACTTTGGGTTTACGACTAGCCATGTCAGCCCGGGCTCCTTATCATATGGATGCTAGCGACACTATCATATACGTGTGCCAAAAGGCGTAAACGGTCCCGGGCAAAGGTAAGGCGACACCCGTGGGGATACCGTGCGTGAGGCCGCAAAGTGATATGAGGTGTTACATGCTAGATCGATGTGGCATTGAGTTGGGGTCCTGACAATAGGTAGGTATGGTGGCTGTTTTGAGGAAGATATAAGGAGGCTTATGTGTTATAGAGCGTATCATATTACGAGGTTTGGATGCACCGACGAAGTTTGCACCAACTCTCGAGGTGAGAAAGGGCAATGCACGGTACCGTAGAGGCTAGCAAATTGCGGAAAGGTAAGAGTGCGTATAATCCATGGACTCACATTAGTCATAAAGAACTCATATACTTATTGCAAAAGTCTACTTGCCCTCAAAGAAAAGTACTACTATGCATGCTCCTAGGGGAAGGCTTGGTAGGAGTTAACCATCGCGCGATCCCGACCTCCACACATAAGGAAGACAATTAAAAGAGCACCCCATGCAACAAATTTGTCACACAACTTATACCATACGTGCATGCTACGGGAATCACAAACCTTAACACCAATATCCTTACTAAACACAACCATCTATGAGAACCTCCCACATATTATCATCTCTATATCGCAAAACTATTGCAAGGAATCAAACATATCATATTCAGTAATCTACAAGTTTATGCAGGATTTTATGACTAACCATGTGAATGACCAATTCTTGTCATCTCTCTAAATTGATATACGTGAAGCAAGAGAGTTTAATTATTTCCACAAAAGATATGCCCATGCTCTAACAAATATAAGTGAAGCAAAAGAGCATTCTACAAATGGCGGTTTTCTATGCAAAGAGAAACAGGCAATCCAAACTTCAAATGATATGAGTGAAGCACATGAAGCATTCTATAAAGCCATACTCAAAAGATTTAAGTGAAGTGAAATGAGCATTCTATAAATCAACCAAGGGCTATCTCATACCAGCATGGTGCATAAAATAAAAATGAAAACTAAATGCAAAAGACGCTCCAAGACTTGCACATATCGCATGAACGAAATGAATCCGAAAACATACCGATACTTGTTGAAGAAAGAGGGGATGCCTTCCGGGGCATCCCCAAGCTTAGACGCTTGAGTCTCCTTGAATATTTACTTGGGGTGCCTCGGGCATCCCCAAGCTTGAGCTCTTGCATCTCTTCCTTTTCCTCATATCGTGACCTCCTCTATTAGACACTTCATCCACACAAAACTTCAACAGAAAACTCGGTAAGATCCGTTAGTATAATAAAGAAAATCACCACTCTAAGTATTGCTGCAAACCAATTCATATTTGTTTTTGCATTGTGTCTACTGTAATATAACTTTTCCATGGCTTAATCCACTAATATAAATTTATAGATTCATCAAAACAAGCAAACTATGCATCAAAAACAGAATCTGTCAAAAATAGAACAGTCTGTAGCAATCTGAACATCCACCATACTTCTGTTACCCCAAAAATTCTACCAAAATTAGGAACAATAAACAATTTGTACATCAAGACAGTGCAAAAAGAATCAGAACCGTTTGACGTGCCAATAAAAAATGGAAAATCGCGCACTATAGATAAAGTTTCTGTCCTGCACCGTACAAACCAACAAGCATTGTAAACATCCTAAAGGAAAACCTTAGCACATTATTTTTATAATACAATGGAATTGTACAAGGGGATAATTATTTTTGAACCAAAGTTTCTGTAATTAAGATTCACAAAGTTTCCGTGAGCATGAACAAAGTTCAAGGCTAGCTCCCACTTCAACAATGCTTGTCTTTCTCACTTTCACTTTCCTTTTTGAAAAGTTTTCGGTTCCCCTCTTTATTTTTTTAAACTATATGAAAGCACACAACAGAAATAAATGACTCTCTAAAACTTCCGGGTTGTCTCCCGTGCAACGCTTTCTTTAAAGCCATTAAGCTAGGCATATAGTGCCCAAGTAATGAATCCACCCGGATCCCAAGGTATATCAAAGCCAATTTTAATTAACAATGATTTGTAATTTAGTAGTGAGCACAAAGTAACATATATCAAGCAATGACGAAGTCTAACTCTCTTCCTATGCATCGGCATGTCATAAAAGAACAATTCATGCACACATAGTAAAGGCCAATGCATAGTATAAACAGTTTCTTGCAATTTCATAGTATGGGAAACATAGAGAGGTGGAGATATAGTTCCTCTCGCATAATAATTGCAAGTAGGAGCAGCAAGCACATGCATATTATATCTATCAAAATCCTCATGTGCAACGGTAAAAGGCAACCCATCAATATAATCCTTAATAAGCACAAACTTCTCCGATATAGTGTAGTAAGGAGAATTCAAAAAGATAATAGGACTATCATGCGTGGGTGCAATAGCAACAATTTCATGTTTAACATAAGGAACTATAGCAAGTTCATCTCCATAAGCATAATTCATATTGGCATCTTGGCCACAAGCATAGCAAGCATCATCAAAAAGGGATATTTAAAGAGAATCAACGGGATCATAACAATCATCATAGCAATCATCCCTCGGTAAGCACGAAGGGGAATTAAACAATGTATTGTTGAAGAGTTACTCTCATTAGAAGGTGGGCACGAGTAGCTAATCCGCTCTTCCTCCTTTTGTTCTTCGCTCTCCTCATCATCTTTTTCATCCAATGAGCTCACAGTTTCATCAATTTCTTCTTCCGTAGCTTCCTGCAAAATATTAATCTCTTCTTGGACAACGGAGACTTCCTCAATAAATGCATCAATATTGGCATTATATTCATAATTCTCATAGCAATATCTAAATATAGCAAAATATTCAGGTCTATAAACTGAATCATCATAATCATCAAACTCTTTAAACATAGATTCAATCTCATAAGCACCCATAAAAGCAACAAATTCTTCTATTTGTTCCACATCATAGCAATTATATCTACCATTAGCACAAGAAGCTAAGGTTTTATTATCATTGAATTTGCATGAAAAGGAATGTGTGGAGCCTTCATCCTAGAGCAACAAGTATAATCATATCTCAAGCATAGGTCCCGAGCATACCAATGCAACATATAAATTTGATCCCATGATAGTTTCCCTTTTTGTGTCAAGCGATAATCCCTAAAGTATTCACATGGATCCAAAGTGTCTCCCATAACAAATTTGAATGGGGTTTTCTCAGGATTATCAAAGTAGTACATAATTTCTGTCACATAACGAGCATCGAGGGTTTTAGGAGGTTCCCCATCTCCATGAGTAGCAAGTACACCTAATTTTTTTGGTATTTCTTGTTCCATCTCCATAACTAAAGATAGAGAACAACTAAGAACAGCAAATAAAAATTACTTAGTGATAAAGCAAACAAGCACACACGAGAACATTCACCCCATGCTATGACTCCCCGACAACGGTGCCAGAAAAAGGTCTTGATGACCCGCAAGTATACGGGATAGCTGTAGCCTCTTTTGATAAGTAAGAGTGTTGAACCCAACAAGGAGCTAAAGGTAGAACAAATACCCTCTCAAGTCCTATCTGCCACTGATACGATTCTACGCACGCTTGATGTTCGCTTTACCTAGAACAAGTATCAAACTAGAAGTACTTTGTAGGTGTTGTTGGATAGCTTTGTAAGATAATAAAAAGCACGTAAATAAAAAGTAGGGACTGTTTAGATAAAGAAGCAATAAAGTAAATATAGCGAGTGTGGAGAAGTGGTGGTAGGAGTTGCGGAATTGTCCCTAAGCAATTGACTACTTTACTAGACCGATAGCAAGTTTTATGTGGGAGAGGCCACTGCTAGCATGTCATCCCTAACTTGGAATTCTATCCACTTATGATTGGAAGTATTAGCAAGCATCCGAAACTACTAACGTTCATTAAGGTAAAACCCAACCATATCATTAACATATATTGGTCCCACTTCAATCCCATATGCATCAATTTCTATGCTAGGTTGAAGCTTCTATCACTCTTGCCCTCCAATACATAGTCCTATTAACATACAACTAACCCTATGGTGTGATCCACGCGCGCGCTCATATGATGGGCACCAAAGGACAGCAACATAACCACAAGCAAATTAAATCAATCATAGCAATTCATCAACCACCAATAGGACAACGAAAATCTACTCAGACATCATAGGATGGCAACACATCATTGGATAATAATATGAAGCATAAAGCACCATGTTTAAGTAGAGGGTACAACGGGTTGCGGGAGAGTGGACCGCTATAGATAGAGGGGGGAAGGTGATGGATATGTTGGTGAAGATGGCGGAGGTGTTGGTGTAGATTGCGTTGATGATGATGGCCCCCGGTAGCGCTCCAGCACCACCGGAAGCAAGGGGGAGAGAGCCCCCCTTCTTCTTCTTCTTCCTTGACCTCCTCCCAAGATGGGAGAAGGGTTTCCCCTGTGGTCCTTGGCTCCCATGGCGTGGGAGGGGCGAGAGTGAAAGCGCTAGTTATCGACTAGAGGGGGGGTGGGGTGAATAGGCGATTTTCATGAAAGTATTCAAAACATGGAAGTTTTGAAGACAAACAATAGAAATGACCTAATTGATATGCAGCGGAAGATAAACTACAACAAGCAAACCATAGTCAAGTATGCAATGATGTGAAAGTACATGACTAATTGCAGCTAAGTAGTAAGGATCAGGATGGAAGATAGTATGAAGCCAATCAACGATAGTAGTCAAGCAATGAAGTCAAACAGGTACGGCAGATAGGCAATGACTTCACGAAGACAAACTCTAAGTAAAGGAAGGGATAGGATAGAACCAGTCACTTGTTGAAGACACGGGATTTGTTGGACCAGTTCCAGTTGCTGTGACAACTGTAGGTCTGGTTAGGGAGGCTGAGATTCAACTCAGAAGACCGCGTCTTGACCTTATTCCCCTTGAGCTAAGTACACACAGTCCTCGCCCAATCACTCTGGTAAGTCTTCAAGGTAGACTTCCGAACCTTCACAGACTTCGTTCACCGGCAATCCACAATGACTCTTGGATGCTCAGAACGCGACGCCTAACCGGCTGGAGGATTCACAGTCCTCAAGTGTAATAAGTCTTCAGGTCACACAGACAGAAAGACTTCAGTGATGCCTAACACTCTTTGGCTCTGGGTGTTTGGGCTTGGTCCTCGCAAGGATTTCTCTCTCTCAAAGGCTTCGAGGTGGGTTGCTCTCAAACGACAAAAGCCGTGCACTAACTCTGAGCAGCCACCAATTTATGGTGTAGGGGGTGGGCTATTTATAGCCACTGGGCAACCCGACTTGATATGTCCAAAATGACCCTGGGTCACTAAGGAACTGACACGTGTTCCAATGGTCAGATTTCAAACACACACGACAACTTTACTTGGGCTACAAGCAAAAGCTGACTCATCCAGCTCTGGATAAGATTTGCTCTCAGTGTCTTCGCTCGAAGACATAGGATTTGGGTTGAGCATCACTTCAGTCATCTGACTTTGTTCACTTGGACCCCACTTAACAGTATGGTGGTTCCTATGACTCAACAAAGAAGAAAAAGGAAACAACGAAACAACACAGTCTTCGTGCTCCATAGTCTTCACTCAATGTCTTCTCATGTCATAGTCTTCAATATGAATATCTTCACATACCACCATTGTCGTCAATGTCTTCATACATTTTTAGGGGTCATCTCCGGTAGGTAAACCGAATCAATGAGGGACACTACCTGCGTTATCCTGCAATTCTCACAAACGCATTAGTCCCTCAACCAACTTTGTTGTCAATACTCCAAAACCAACTAGGGGTGGCACTAGATGCACTTACAGAGAGCCCCTCCCTGATTGGATCTATCTATCTGTTTCTCCCTGTTTCTGCGTTCTCAGATCCTTCCCCTTCGCCGTTTCTTTTATATCTGGAGATCCATAACTCCGATTGGGGTGAATCTTTCGCCCAGATTTTTCTCATAAAATTAGCTTTCTTGCGGCAAAAGAAGAGCGTCAACCGCCTTACGGCGGGCCCAGGAGGGTCTAGGGCGCGCCTGCCTCCCTAGGGCGCGCCCCCTATCTCCTGCCCCCCTCGGGCACCGTCTCGCGTTGATTTTACTTCCCAAAAATCATAAATATTCCAAAATAATTCTCCGTCCGTTTTTATCCCGTTTGGACTCCGTTTGCTAGGGGTTTTCTATGAAACATAAAACATGCAACAAACAGGAACTGGCACTGGGCACTGGATCAATATGTTAGTCCCAAAAATAGTATAAAAAGTTGCCAAAAGTATATGAAAGTTGAAGAATATTGGCATGGAACAATAAAATTTTTTAGATACGACAGAGATGTATCATGTACTTCGCTTCACATGTAGATCCCGCCACGACGCTTTGCTTGCAACTGCAATAGCTGACTGCCCCACCATTCAAAATGTACACGTATCCGGTTTGTGACTTGGAGTCATCCAGATCTGTGTCGAAGCTAGCATCGACGTAACCCTTTACGACGAGCTATTTGTCACCTCCATAAACGAGAAACATATCCTTGGTCCTTTTCAGGTACTTCAGGATATTCTTGACCGCTGTCCAATGTTCCGTACAGGGATCACTTTGGTACCTCCCTACCAAACTTACGACAAGGTTCAGATTAGGTCTCGTACACAGCATGGCATACATAATAGAGCCTATGGCTGAGGCATAGGGGATGACGCTCATCTTTTCTCTATCTTCTACTGATGTCGGGCATTGAGCTGCGCTCAATCTCACACCTTGCAATACATGCAAGAACCCCTTCTTGGATTGACCCATATTGAACCTGTTCAATATCTTGTCAAGGTATGTGCTTTGTGAAAGACCAATGAGGCGTTGTAACATCCCAAAATTCTAAATTTTGGAATGTTATAATACATAGATATATATGATTGTTTGTTTGATTGATTGTTTGATTGATTGACTGAAAGTGAGTGAATTTGAAACTTTTTGAAAGTTAAGTGAGAGGGAATAAAAGGACTTTCCCAAACTTTCATTTTCTTTTCTGATCTTCATGAATTCAAATTCTTTTCAAATACAAAACCCTTGAGCGAAGATGATATGACTTCTTCCATTTAATTAAATGAAAGGGTATTTGATAATATTTGAATTTCATTTGGAAATATTTCGATTTATAAACTTCATGCAACTCAATGATTTTCACGAGTGAAGATAAAATGACTTCTTCAAAACATATGAAATATGAGTTGGGAGTTTCAAAGAATTAAATTCAAAGTTCTTTTGAATTTATTTTCAATTTGGAGTTATTTGAGTTTTATTTCAAATTATTTTTCTCCAAAAATAAAATATCTAGAAAATAGGGTAACATGATTCCCTACAATAGAAAATTGGAGAGAAATAAATTTGAATTCATTTTGTTATTTTTGAAATGATATTTGTTGGACTTTATTAGAGCAGCAGCAGTGTTTGATTTATGAGAATCTGTGTGGATTTTATTTGACTCTAGAAAAATGTTCATGTTGTAGAAAATCTTTTTCTGAAAATTTTGATATATTATATGCCTATAGTATATTTTCGTTTATTCAGTTTTCTTCTTCTCTAGAAATAAACATTTAAAAAAAAAGATCTCCTCCTCTCCCCGCGTGCCAACTTGGCCGAAGCCCAGCCAGCCGGCCCAGCCCAGCGCCGCGCCCCACTCGTCCCCGAGCTCGGGACAGACTCCTGCACCTGCACGCCGTTCGCCACCGCCGAACGCCGGCCGGACTCCGCGCCGCCTTGCCCCCTCCTCCACGCCTCGGAGCCCCCTCCCCCTCCTATAAAGCGCGCCCCGGGACCCCCTGGATCCCGTTTTCGCCACCACCGCCATGCCTCGCCAGATCCGCCGCCGCCGCCATCAGTTGCCACCGCCGCCGCCGTTGTCAACCACCGCCGCCGCCGCTCGAGCGCCGCCCCGCGCCGCCTCGCCCCTCGCCGCCCGTGCCTTCCTCGCCGCCGCTTGGAGCCACCGTGCCGAACCCCACCGCCCGAGGCCGAAGCCACCGCTGCCATCGTTCGCCTCGACGCTGGAGCCGCCGCTGCCACCCGCCGGCCGATCTGTCCGAACCGGCATAAACCGCCAATCCGATCCGGTTTTCTTTTAACTTCGGTTTTTAAAAAAAAACCTAGACTAGATCTGTTTTTTAGGTTTTATTAAGCAGCGAACGCCCATTGTTTATATCTTATAAATGAGCGTTCGTTATTTAGTATTTTTGTTTTCTGTTTTTTTACACCAGGGACCTAGTTGTAGTTGTTCTATTTTACAGTTTAGCCCCTATTTTTCAAACCCTCACAACTTTCTACTCATTTGTCCAAATCCAACGAAACCAACGCCCACTTCTTTGTTATGATCTCCTTTATCCAGTAATCCAACTCAAACATGTTTTTGAAAGTTTAAAATTTGAATTAGATCAGATTTGAATTTGAACTTCGTTTGACCGTAACTTGAGTTTTATAACTCCGTTTGAGTTGATTCTTTTTGCAAATCGAAGCTCTTGAACCAAACTTTCTGATAAGGCCAAATTCACTTAATTTTGGTACTGTTAGAAATAGTTTTCTGTTGCAAGAGTCGTTTGCTTGGTTTCGAAGCTTTCCGAATTGTTTTCTTCGTCTTTTTCGATCTTTTGAGTGATTGCTTATGGGTGGTTACTATTGATTGCTTGTGATAGATTGACCGGAGTGTGATGAGTAGAACTATCAGAAGTTTTGAGTGTGAATCACCTTCATCAACATTGCAGGCAAGTTCACACTTTGATCATATCCCTTTTCATACCCAGTTTTTATGCATTAGATCAATCCTCAAACATTGCATGACTAGGATCTAATTAAATTGTGGGATGGGAAGTAGTTGAGGTAGTACCTATTACCTGTTTTATTTTCAAACCCTTGGGAGTTACTTCTACGTTTGCTTTATGCCATGCTATGCTAGTAGACGTGGATTGGGTTTGAGTGAATTTCCATGACAGATGTGAGATTGTTAATTAATGGTTTATTTAAGGTGGCAACATTAATACACATCTGGGTGGATTGAGGCACCTGGTTACTCCAGGACTTGCCTGTCTAGGCACCTGGGTCTGCAGGACTTGCCTGTTTTTCTTCGGACCGCCACCCAGGCTCAAAGGGATCATGAGATTATTCAAACTAGAAACTTACGTGTGCAGCCACAAGCCATTATGGGCTCTGGCATAGTTGATTAAGTCGTGCAAACTCTTATGGGTAGACTAGCAGATGTAGGGGAAAGTAGGTGTACCGGTCTACCCTATGTAAGGTGCTAGCGTTTCCGAAAGACTATGTCTCGGTCATCCGTTTCTCAAACACAATGTAGTGCGAGAAATCCAACGGAGGCGATCGAGTCTTGTGGGGAAAAGTGCGCAAACCTCTGCAGAGTGTATAAACTAATCATGGTTAGCCGTGTCCCCGGTTATGGACGTTTTGAGTATCTAGTACTTGGATTATCCTGTTGATCTCATCGTGTTACTTTAATTAATATTGTTTGGTTGTTAATGAGTACTTTTAATTGGGATTGAGAATGTTGTCAACCATTCTCAATGTTTAACAACCACCATGATAGATAAATAAATTTATTCCTTTGTAGTAGGGAAAAATTGGCTTTTTGCAAAAACATTATAACCATAGAGCTTTTCCACCAGCCAAATATGCATGTAGTGATAGCCTTTTTCATCATTGCTCTATGGTGTGAATTAGCCAGTACATTCAATGTACTGACCTTTGTGGCTGCAATGTCTCATGTTGCAGGATCTTACGACGAGTAAGTGATACGTTAGGGTTACGATTTCCTATACTCAACTTTGCCGTTGGTGTTGATGGGAATCCACAACCTTATTACTTACACTATTTGGATTGAGGTAATAGTATTTATGTTACTTTATACATGTGATTTACCTCTGTTATAAATCCTCGAGTACTGTGTGTGTGTGTGTGTCAGCATATTGATCCAGGGATGACACTTAAGCATAGAGACTTGATCCATTCGGGTCGGGTCGCTACAAGGGTGGTAGGTTTGTAACATCCCATAATTCTAAATTTTGGAATGTTATAATAAATAGATAGATATGATTGTTTGTTTGTTTGATTGATTGACTGAAAGTGAGTGAATTCGAAACTTTTTGAAAGTTAAATGAGAGGGAATAAAAGGACTTTCCCAAACTTTCATTTTCTTTTCTGATCTTCATGAATTCAAATTCTTTTCAAATACAGAACCCTTGAGCGAAGATGATATGACTTCTTCCATTTAATTAAATGAAAGGGTATTTGATAATATTTGAATTTCATTTGGAAATATTTCGATTCATAAACTTCATGCAACTCAATGATTTTCACGAGCGAAGATAAAATGACTTCTTCAAAACATATGAAATATGAGTTGGGAGTTTCAAAGAATTAAATTCAAAATTCTTTTGAATTTATTTTTCAATTTGGAGTTATTTGAGTTTTATTTTGAGAAGACCCCTACCCTAACCTATTTCTTGCTAGCCTCTCCGAATCTCGAGGACGAGATTCATTTTAAGGGTGGTAGGTTTGTAACATCCCAAAATTCTAAATTTTGGAATGTTATAATAAATAGATAGATTTGATTGATTGTTTGATTGATTGACTAAAAGTGAGTGAATTCGAAACTTTTTGAAAGTTAAATGAGAGGGAATAAAAGGACTTTCCCAAACTTTCATTTTATTTTCTGATCTTCATGAATTCAAATTCTTTTCAAATACGAAACCCTTGAGCAAAGATGATATGAATTCTTCCATTTACTTAAATGAAAGGGTATTTGAAAATGTTTGAATTTCATTTGGAAATATTTCAATTCATAAACTTCATGCAACTCAATGATTTTCACGAGCGAAGATAAAATGACTTCTTCAAAACATATGAAATATGAGTTGGGAGTTTCAAAGAATTAAATTCGAAATTCTTTTGAATTTATTTTTCAATTTGGAGTTATTTGAGTTTTATTTTGAGAAGACCCCTACCCTAACCTATTTCTTGCTAGCCTCTCCGAATCTCGAGGACGAGATTCATTTTAAGGGTGGTAGGTTTGTAACATCCCAAAATTCTAAATTTTGGAATGTTATAATAGATAGATAGATTTGATTGATTGTTTGATTGATTGACAAAAAGTGAGTGAATTCAAAACTTTTTGAAAGTTAAATGAGAGGGAATAAAAGGACTTTCCCAAACTTTCATTTTATTTTCTGATCTTCATGAATTCAAATTCTTTTCAAATACGAAACCCTTGAGCGAAGATGATATGACTTCTTCCATTTAATTAAATGAAAGGGTATTTGAAAATGTTTGAATTTCATTTGGAAATATTTCAATTCATAAACTTCATGCAACTCAATGATTTTCACGAGCGAAGATAAAATGACTTCTTCAAAACATATGAAATATGAGTTGGGAGTTTCAAAGAATTAAATTCAAAATTCTTTTGAATTTATTTTTCAATTTGGACTTATTTGAGTTTTATTCAAATTATTTTTCTCCAAAAATAAAATATACAGAAATTAGTTTAACATGATTCCCTACATTTGAAAATTGGAGAGAAATAAATTTGAATTAATTTTGGTATTTTTTAAATGATTTTCTTTGGATTTTATTAGGGCAGCAACAGTGTTTGATTTATATAAACTTCTGTGGATTTTATTTGACTCTAGAAAAATGTTCATCTTGTAGGAAATCTTTTTCTGAAGATTTTGATATATTATATGCCTATAGTACTTACTTACTTATTTTGGTTTTATTTTATTTTCTGAAAATTTGTTTAAAAAAAAAACCTCCCCCCGCCGAACTGGGCCGGCCTAGCTCCTGCCAGGCCAAGCCCAGCCTAGCCGCCCCATCCCCGACCTCGCGCTGGAGGCCGGTTCCCGCACGACTCCGCCGCCGCCTCGACGTCCGTGCCGCGGCTGGACTCTTCCCGCCGCCTTTGCCCCTCCTCCACGCCTCTCGAGGCCTCCCCTCCCTTTAAATAGAGCCGCCCAGGCCCGAAGATCCCGCTTTCGCCGCCGCCGCTGAGATCCGCCGCCGCCGCCGCCCCACTCCGTCCCGTCACCATGGACCACCACGGACGCCGCCATCCTCCTCGCGTCGCCGCGCCGCCCCTCCCCGTCTACTCCGCCGCCACCGCCGACCACCGGAGTCGCCTCCCCGCGCGCAGCCGACGCGGTAACCACCGCCGCCGACGACCCGCCGGCCGATCTGCCCGAACCGGTATAAACCGACCCCGGTCCGATCCGGTTTTTCTTTTAACTTCGTTTTTTTAAAACCCTAGACTAGATCTGTTTTTTTAGGTTTTATTAAATAGCGAATGTCCACTGTTTAGATCTTATAAACGAACCTTCGTTATTTATTTTTTTCTTTTTCTGTTATTTCGGCCAGGGACCCATCCGTGAATATTTTATTCACAGATTAGTCCCTAATTTTCAAACACTCACAACTTTTTGTCCGTTTGTCCAAATCCAACGAAACCAACGCCCACCTCTTCTTTATGATCCCCTCTATCCATTAATCCAACTCAAACATGTTTTTGAAAGTTTAAAATTTGAATTAGATCAGATTTGTATTTGAACTTCGTTTGATCGTAACTTGAGTTTCGTAGCTCCGTTTGAGTTGATTCTTTTTGCAAAGCGAAGCTCTTGACCTAGACTTTCTGATAAGGCCAAATTCACATAATTTTGGTACTGTTAGAAATTGTTTTATGTTGCAAGTGTTATTTGCTTGGTTTTGATGTTTTCCGAATCGTCTTCTTCGTTCTTTCCGATCTTTTGAGTGATTGCTTATGTGTGGTTACCATTGCTTGCGCATGATAGATTGACCGGAGTGTGACGAGTAGAACTATCAGAAGTTTTGAGTGCGAATCATCTTCATCAACATTGCAGGCAAGTTCACACCTTGATCATACTTCCTTATTACCCAGTTTTTATGCATTAGTTTCAATCCTTAAACATTGCATGATTAGGATCTAATTAAATTGTGGGTTTTGCGAAGTAGATTGAGGTAGCACCTATTATCTGTTTTATTATCAAACCCTTGGGAGTTACTTCTACGTTTGCTTATTATGCCATGCTATGCTCATAGACGTGGATTGGGTTTGAGTGAATTTCCATGACAGATGTGAGATTGTTAATTAATGGTTTATTTAAGGTGGCAACATTAATACACATCTGGGTGGATTGAGGCACCTGGTTACTCCAGGACTTGCCTGTCTAGGCACCTGGGTCTCCAGGACTTGCCTGTTTTTCTTCGGACCGCCACCCAGGCTCGAAGGGATCATGAGATTATTCAAACTAGAAACTTACGTGTGCAGCCACAAGCCATTATGGGCTCTGGCATAGTTGATTAAGTCGTGCGAACTCTTACGGGTAGACTAGCAGATGTAGGGGAAAGTAGGTGTATCGGTCTACCCTATGTAAGGTGCTAGCGCTTCCAAAAGACTATGTCTCGGTCATCCATTTCTCAAACACCATGTAGTGCGAGAAACCAAACAGAGGAGATTGAGTCTTGTGGGGAAAAGTGCGCAAACCTCTGCAGAGTGTATAAACTAATCATGGTTAGCCGTGTCCCTGATTATGGACGTTTTGAGTATCTAGTACTTGGATTATCCTGTTGATCTCATCATGTTACTTTAATTAATATTGTTTGGTTGTTAATGAGTACTTTTAATTGGGATTGAGAATGCTGTCAACCATTCTCAATGTTTAACAACCACCACGATAGTTAAATAAATTTATTCCTTTGTAGTAGGGAAAAATTGGCTTTTCGCAAAAACATTATAACCATAGAGCTTTTCCACCAGCCAAATATGCATGTAGTGATAGCCTTTTTCATCATTGCTCTATGGTGTGAATTTGCCAGTACATTCAATGTACTGACCTTTGTGGCTGCAACGTCTCATGTTGCAGGATCTTACGACGAGTAAGTGATATGTTAGGGTTACGATTTCCTATACTCAACTTTGCCGTTGGTGTTGATGGGAATCCACAACCTTGCTACTTCCGCTATTTGGATTGAGGTAATAGTATTTATGTTACTTTATACATGCGATTTACCTCTGTTATAAATCCTCGAGTACTGTGTGTGTCAGCATACCGATCCAGGGATGACACTTAAGCACAGAGACTTGATCCATTCGGGCCGGGTCGCTACAAGGAATGTTATAATAAATAGATAGATATGATTGTTTGTATGATTGATTGTTTGATTGATTGACTGAAAGTGAGTGAATTCGAAACTTTTTGAAAGTTAAATGAGAGGGAATAAAAGGACTTTCACAAACTTTCATTTTCTTTTCTGATCTTCATGAATTCAAATTCTTTTCAAATACAAAACCCTTGAGCGAAGATGATATGACTTCTTCGATTTAATTAAATGAAAGGGTATTTGATAATATTTGAATTTCATTTGGAAACATTTCAATTTATAAACTTCATGCAACTCAATGATTTTCACGAGTGAAGATAAAACGACTTCTTCAAAACATATGAAATATGAGTTGGGAGTTTCAAAGAATTAAATTCAAAGTTCTTTCGAATTTATTTTCAATTTGGAGTTATTTGAGTTTTATTTCAAATTATTTTTCTCCAAAATAAAATATCTAGAAAATAGGGTAACATGATTCCCTACAATAGAAAATTGGAGAGAAATAAATTTGAATTCATTTTGGTATTTTTAAAATGATTTTCGTTGGATTTTATTATAGCAGCAGCAGTGTTTGATTTATCAGAATTTGTGTGGATTTTATTTGACTCTAGAAAAATGTTCATGCTGTAGAAAATCTTTTTCTGAAAATTTTGATATATTATATGCCTGTAGTATATTTTTGTTTATTCAGTTTTCTTCTTCTGTAGAAATAAACGTTTTTTTAAAAGATCTTCTCCTCTCCCTGCGTGCCAACTGGGCCGAAGCCCAGCCAGCCGGCCCAGCCCAGCGCCGCGCCCCGCTCGTCCCCGAGCTCGGGACGGACTCCTGCACCTGCACGCCGTTCGCCACCGCGGTACGCCGGCCGGACTCCGCACCGCCTTGCCCCCTCCTCCACGCCTCGGAGCCCCCTCCCCCTCCTATAAAGCGCGCCCCGGGACCCCCTGGATCCCGTTTTCGCCGCCGCCGCCCCTCGCCAGATCCGCCGCTGCCGCCATCGGTTGCCACCGCCGCCGCCGTTGTCAACCACCGCCGCCGCCGCTCGGAGCGCCGCCCCACGCCGCCTCGCCCCTCGCCGCCCGCGCCTTCCCCGCCGCCGCTTGGAGCCGCCGGGCCGAATCCCGCCGCCCGAGGCCGAAGCCGCCACTGCCGTCGTTCGCCTCAACACCAGAGCCACCGCTACCACCCGCCGGCCGATCTGCCCGAACCGGCCAAACCGGTATAAACCGCCGATCCGATCCGGTTTTCTTTTAACTTCGTTTAAAAAAAAACCCTAGACTAGATCTGTTTTTAGGTTTTATTAAGCAACGAATGCCCATTGTTTATATCTTATAAACGAGCGTTCGTTATTTAGTATTTTTGTTTTCTGTTTTTTTTACACCAGGGACCTAGTTGTAGTTGTTCTATTTTACAGTTTAGCCCCTATTTTTCAAACCCTCACAACTTTCTACTCATTTGTCCAAATCCAACGAAACCAACGCCCACTTCTTTGTTATGATCTCCTTTATCTAGTAATCCAACTCAAACATGTTTTTGAAAGTTTAAAATTTGAATTAGATCAGATTTGAATTTGAACTTCGTTTGATCGTAACTTGAGTTTTATAACTCCGTTTGAGTTGATTCTTTTTGCAAATCGAAGCTCTTGAACCAAACTTTCTGATAAGGCCAAATTCACTTAATTTTGGTACTGTTAGAAATAGTTTTCTGTTGCAAGAGTCGTTTGCTTGGTTTCGAAGCTTTCCGAATTGTTTTCTTCGTCTTTTCCGATATTTTGAGTGATTGCTTATGGGTGGTTACTATTGATTGCTTGTGATAGATTGACCGGAGTGTGATGAGTAGAACTATCAGAAGTTTTGAGTGTGAATCACCTTCATCAACATTGCAGGCAAGTTCACACTTTGATCATATCCCTTTTCATACCCAGTTTTTATGCATTAGATCAATCCTCAAACATTGCATGACTAGGATCTAATTAAATTGTGGGATGGGAAGTAGTTGAGGTAGTACCTATTACCTGTTTTGGCTTCATTTGTGTTGGTGGTGGCAGCCTCAAGATTTTCAACCCCCACTTGATGAGCTGGAGGGTCGGGCACTGGCACGTTCACATCAGGAACAACTTCTTCAGTATTGGGGGGAGTAGGGACACTGTAACGCCCCGGATTCATTGCGCCAGGTGTCTGCCAGTTATTCGCCGTCGTTGCCATGTCATTTGCTTGCGTGTTGCATTTTGTCATGTCATCATGTGCATTGCATTGCATTGCATACGTGTTCATCTCATGCATCCGAGCATTTTCCCCGTTGTCCGGCGCTCCTATGTCCTTCGGCGTTCCCCTTTCGTCTCTCGTTGTGTGCGGGTATTAAACTTTCTAGGAATGGATCGAGGTTTGCCAAGCGGCCTTGGTATAGCACCGGTAGACCGCGTGTCAATTTTCGTGCCATTTGGAGGTCGTTTGATACTCCAACGGTTAACCGGGTAACCGTAAAGCCCCTCTCTCTTTGCAGCCCAACACCCCTTCCACCCCGGTCACCGTCGTTCCGTCGTCGCCGGTCGCCGCCCGCCGTCGCCGGAGTTGCCTCGTCCCGGATCCGGCCGGGCTGGATCAGATCCACCAGCCCGCCGATCCAAACGGTCTCCCCATCCCGGATCTCTCCGTCCCGGAACCAACTCGTCCCGCGTTGACTTTTCACGGAGGTGATTTTCTTCTAAGTCTTTTCCTGATGTTATTATCATGCCATGTTTGACCTGTTGTATCTCTGCATTCGTAGCTCCGTTTTGTGCGTATAATATGTCAAATTGTTCGTCTCAACGAGTACATCATTTCACTCCATTGCATCATATTCATTTGAGGTCATCTAGATGCCTGAATCATCGTTGTAAGAGTGCTTCATGATGTTTTCTGCTGTCTGTTATCAGAACGAGCTCTTTTGTCATTTTTGCCATGATTGATGTGTGCATCCTATGAGGTTGATTTCTACATGTGTTTTGAACTATGCCATGTCTTCTTTACAGAGGTGCTTACCATGTATTTTTGTGATCAATGTGGTGACTAGCACAAGCATGCAAACTAGGCATCGTGATGTTACTGATTTTAGTCCCTGTTCTGCTGTTATTTTGATGCCATGTAAACTTGATTCTATAGAGAGATCCATGCATATTTAGAGATACTTCAGTAAGGGTGTTTTGAACATATGGTTTTTGTCTATCCATTCATGCCCTTTGTTGTAATTATGGAGTATTCTAGCATGTCATATTCGTGCTCTATTTTTGCTTCAAAATGTTTCCTGGCAGATTGTTTACGTGTTATTCAATTTGGCCAAGGTTGTTGTAGTTGATCCTTGCATGCTATGGACTTGTTCTTGCCTTGGATTGTTACACAAACATGTCTTCTTGATGATGCTATGCTTACCTTGTCATGCAATGACTTGTGGTGAGTGAATCGAGCTTGTTAACTAGTGTACTCGCTGTTGCTGTTTTGCTAGGCTGAATCTGTTATTTCGTGATGCTATATAAACATGTTGCTACTAATCATTCTATGCATAATCTGGAGATGATCACTAAATATATTTTGACCTACATGTCCTGCTCTATCCATTCATGCCCCTGGTTGCATTTATAGGTTGCTGTAGCTTGTTCATATCTTGCTCCAAATTTGCTTGATAATGTTGCTGTTAGCCTGTTAACATTAAGTTCAGTTGTTTCCATGATTGTTGCTAGTGTTCCATGCACCCTATGACCTTGCTATTGCCATGTTTAGCTTCATAAATATGTCTTCTTACTGTTGGTTGCCTTGCCATGCCATGTTATGCTCTGTAGTGAGTTGCACAAGCTCATCTACATGCCTTCATAATTCTGTTTCTGCCATGTTTGAATCTGTATAATTACTTGCTATGTTTACATGGGTGCCATCATATTTTCTGATCCTTTTTGGCTTATGGTCAGTAAAGGACTTTTGATCTATGATTTGAGTAGAATCATGCCATGTCTTGTTTTGCTATTATAAGTTCCTGTAACATGTTGTTTGATAGCTCTAAACATTGCATCGTGATGTTATTTTCTGCAAAGTCTGAATTGTAATAACTTGCAATCTTACCTTGTGTGTTTGAGCATGTTCTAGTGATTTCTATAGATAGCTCAGTGTTCATGTTTTGTTATGCTTTACCTGTACATCATGCCCATGTCTTTTGCTTTCTTGTTGAGGTCCTGTAGTGTGACGCCCCCGATTTAATCGTACACTAATCATGCACGCAAATGTGTACGATCAAGATCAGGGACTCACGGGAAGATATCACAACACAACTCTAAAACATAAATAAGTCATACAAGCATCATAATACAAGCCAGGGGCCTCGAGGGCTCGAATACAAGTGCTCGATCATAGACGAGTCAGCGGAAGCAACAATATCTGAGTACAGACATAAGTTAAACAAGTTTGCCTTAAGAAGGCTAGCACAAACTGGGATACAGATCGAAAGAGGCGCATGCCTCCTGCCTGGGATCCTCCTAACTACTCCTGGTCGTCGTCAGCGGGCTGCACGTAGTAGTAGGCACCTCCAGTGTAGTAGGGATCGTCGTCGACGATGGCGTCTGGCTCCTGGACTCCAACATCTGGTTGCGACAACCAGAAAGAAAGGAAAGGGGGAAAACGGGGGAGAAAGCAACCGTGAGTACTCATCCAAAGTACTCGCAAGCAAGGAACTACACTACATATGCATGGGTATATGTGTAAGGAGGCCATATCAGTGGACTGAACTGCAGAATGCCAGAATAAGAGGGGGATAGCTAATCCTGTCGAAGACTACGCTTCTGGCAGCCTCCGTCTTGCATCAAGTAAAAGAGAGTAGATTGAAGTCCTCCAAGTAGCATCTCCAAGTAACATCTCCAGTAGCATAATCCTACCCGGCGATCCCCTCCTCGTATCCCTGAGAGAGAGCGACCACCGGTTGTATCTGGCACTTGGAAGGGTGTGTTTTATTAAGTATCCGGTTCTAGTTGTCATAAGGTCAAGGTACAACTCCAAGTCGTCCTGTTACCGAAGATCACGGCTATTCGAATAGATTAACTTCCCTGCAGGGGTGCACCACATAACCCAACACGCTCGATCCCATTTGGCCGGACACACTTTCCTGGGTCATGCCCGGCCTCGGAAGATCAACACATCGCAGCCCCACCTAGGCAAAACAGAGAGGCCAGCACGCCGGTCTAAACCTAAGCGCGCAGGGGTCTGGGCCCATCGCCCTGAGCACACCTGCACGTTGCGTGGGCGGCCGAAAGCAGACCTAGCCTAGTGGCGTTCCAGTCCAATTCGGCGCGCGCCGCTCCGTCGCTGACGCCTGAAGTGCTTCGGCTGATACCACGACGTCGGGATACCCATAACTACTCCCACGTAGATGGTTAGTGCGTATAGGCTCGTAGCCGGACTCAGATCAAATACCAAGATCTCGTTAAGCGTGTTAAGTATCCGCGAATGCCGAACAAGGCCAGGCCCACCTGTCTCCTAGGTGGTCTCAACCTGCCCTGTCGCTCCGCCACAAAGTAACAGTCGAGGGCCGTCGGGAACCCAGGCCCACCTCTACTGGGATGGAGCCACCTGTCCTTTCAGCCCCCTCGTCAGAATCACTTGCGGGTACTCAATGAGCTGACCCGACTTTAGTCACCATCTGTATAGTATGTATGTATGTATAGTATATACCCGTGATCACCTCCCAAGTGATCACGGCCCGATAGTATAGCAAGGCAGACTGACAAGGATGTAGGGCCAATGATGATAAACTAGCATCCTATACTAAGCATTTAGGATTGCAGGTAAGGTATCAACAGATGTAGCGACAATGTCAGGCTATGCATCAGAATAGGATTAACGAAAGCAGTAACATGCTACACTACTCTAATGCAAGCAGTATAGAGGAGAATAGGCGATATCTGGTGATCAAGGGGGGGGGGCTTGCCTGGTTGCTCTGGCAAGAGAGAGGGGTCGTCGGTGACGTAGTCGTCCATAGGGGCATCAGCATCGTCACGGGGGCTACCGGAGAGAAGAGGGGGGAGAAACAGTAAATACATAGCAAGCAAGTGCATAACAGGTCAACAAGCAGAGCTAGACGTGTTCTAACGCGGTATGAGGTGGTACTGGTTAAGGGGGGAATCATCCGGGAAAGTATTCCCGGTGTTTCACGTTTTCGGACAGATGAACCGAAGGGGAAAAGTTGCGAGTTCGATAGGTTAGGGGTGTGTGGCGGACGAACGGACTGCGTATCCGAAATCGTCCCGTCGTTCTGAGCAACTTTCATGTACAAAGTTTTTTCATCCGAGCTACGGTTTATTTTATATGATTTTTGAAAGTTTTAAACAATTTCTAAATTTTTTGAATTTATTTATTATTTCAGAATTAAAGGTGAAATTGCTAAGTGTACCCACAGCTTGTACACAACAATGTACTAAAGGGGCTGACAGGTGGGGTCCAGTTGACTTCCCAGTCAACAGTCAACTGGGACCGTTGACTAGTCAAAGGGGTCTAATGGGACCCCCCTGTCAATGACTAGACTAGTCCAGTCAGCAGTTTGACTTGGTCAAACTGGACAGCAGGCCCACCTGTCATTGTCTATACTGTTAATTAACAGTAGTTAATTAGGTTAAGTAGTTAATTAGGTTAATTAAATTAGGATTAATTAAGTTAATGAATTAATTAATTAATTAATTTATTTTTTTTATTTTTTTTAATTCCTTTTTTTGTGCGGGTCCACATGGCAGTGGCCCGAACCGGCCGCAGCTGGGCACCCGTGGCTGCATAGGGCGCCGACGGCCACTGCGGTCGTGCACGCCGTGGGCAGCAGGGGGAGGCCGGGGTAGGGGCGGAGCAGAGCAGCACGCGGGAGCAAGCAGCAGCAGCAGAGCGGGGCCGCCAACGTGGGGCGCCGTACGGGGAAGCGGGGAGGGGCCGGGGACGGGACGGCCCGGCGCGGCAGGA
>NC_041391.1:293366864-293374543 GCF_002162155.2 Triticum dicoccoides | reverse complement strand
AGGAGCGGGCGATGCGGGAGGGGGGCGAGTGGGGGAATGGGGATCGGGTAGCTAGGGTTCGGTCGATGGGGGGGTATGTGTAGGCCGAGGTGGGCCGGCCTGGCTGGGAGATGGCCCAGTTGGGCCGGTGGCTTGCTGGGCCAGAGCCAAGTGGGAGGGGGGGTTCTCCTCTTTTTTTTTGTTAGTTTGTTTTTCTATTTTATTTCTTTTCTTCTTTTCTGTTTTATTAAATTTCGATGTTTATGAAAAACCCAAGTTGCACCTAAAATATTTTTAATACTTATGCCACTACTGTAATTAACTTGGCACCTAATATAAAATCATTTGAAATTGTTTATTATTTTATAATCATTTAACTAATTGTTTTGCTACTATTATATTCATTTTGAGTACTTACATATTTTATACAAGTGTGGTTTCTCCACCATAATTACCTACGCATTATTTGGCACAACCAGAACATTTTAGTTTTATTATTTGAAAACTTTTATTGTTTGCCTATTTTTGAATTTGAATTTGAATCGGTTTCGAACTAACTCGAGATTAGCAACTATAAACGAGGTGACGTGGCACCATTAGCAGAGGATCACTGTAGCTTAATTACCCGGGCGTCACAATTTTCCTCCACTACAAGAAATCTCGTCCCGAGATTTAAGAGGTAGTGAAAGGGGGGAAGGTTTGGTAACGAATCTAGCTGGTCTTCTCATTCTGGCTTGCTCTTCTCGAAGAGATCGGTCCAATACATTGATGTCTTCATTTCTCCGCTTTAGGTCATCATGATGAAGTCGGCATCCTTTCTTCGGGATCTTCATTGTATTTACGAATAGGTAACGAGGCATATTGGCAACGATAGTATGTTATAAGGGTAATGATCTGGGATTAACCCATGAATGAGCATATGAGTACCTCTCGAGTTGAACAAATAAACACATCGAGAGTAAAGTTGGAAGGTACAATAAGAAGTTTCAGGCAGCCAGGCAATCGTTCAATGCCTAGTCAGAAGGTGAAAGTGGTTTTAAAACCACGGAATAATTATTGTGTCTGATGCCAGAATTGACGATCTCATCGGAAGGTGGCTCATGAATTACATACGAGTCCACGCGGGAGGAATAACTTTGGAAACAGGGGGTGTACAGGAGAGTCAGGTTTCGATCCTGTGGAACTGTGGGTTATGGGCCCACCATGTGGTTTTTTTTAATAGGAGCAGTGACATCTTTCACGGTCATGATAGCAAGGCATGTCAGAGAGTACCAAGTCAGTTATGCCGGCATCAACGTTGGTACCAAGGGCGAGGGACGAAGAGAACCACTTCCCTGCTCGTTGAACGAGGCGGACCAATAGGCAAGGTTCTCGTCCATCGGTGGCTACCGGAATGTCATCAACAATAGTAACAGGGTCTTACTGACAGAATTGCACACCGAGGAGTTTACATAAGCAGTAGAATATTGCTGCTTAGATCATATAGATCACAAGGAAGGTTCAAACAACCAATGGAAAGTAAAATATGATTATCATATTAAACAGAACAATGGAAAGGAAAATGTGTTTAAACACATATTTTAGGGATATATCCTTCCCAAGGACAAGCAGAGCATGATATCCGTGGCAGGATATAATGTA
Organism: Triticum dicoccoides; assembly: GCF_002162155.2. Classification (NCBI taxonomy): domain Eukaryota; kingdom Viridiplantae; phylum Streptophyta; class Magnoliopsida; order Poales; family Poaceae; genus Triticum; species Triticum dicoccoides. Next base: position 293,372,923 of record NC_041391.1, on the reverse strand, counting down.
GAAAACTCTTTAGGTAAGGGGGGAGGAATCTCATGATATTACCCATACAACGGTGTTAGGATAAATGATAAATAAAATTTAGCATCGTGCTTCAAATGTTCCTGTTGAAAATCGGAGTACCATTGACATGCTTCGAGATAGCATTGACATGGTCTTCAGGTGAAGATCAGACTTTGGAAACACGAAGGATCCATCAGGAATAGCTAGTAGAATAAGTATTACAATTTCCTCATGGATGAATGGATAACCTTGCTGAAAAGGAATCTATAATGATAGGTCCTCCAGCCGAGGGGGGGGGGTGCTAGGCATGACATCATGTTACCGGGTCATCAAAGGATCAACATCATAACTCTTGGAAAGTTGTCCCAACCATCATATCTGACGGAGATTCAGGTATGATTGGTGTCAGGATACCTCAGGCTCAGGATGCCTGAGAAGAAAGGTGCAACACAAATTGACGGGATGACACTGTAAAATTTTCGAGAAATGAACTATGGGAGCGGGTTTCTGAAGCAATAGTTCATCATTAAACCAAGGAGAGGACAAGGAGGTGTCTGGTGAACTCAACGGCAATTCACCGAGATTCCCAAAAGATGGATTTCCACCATTAAGTGAACAAGGAGATAACATTTGTCAGATCAACTGATATAAGGAAGTATGCTCGAGGAAAACATACACAATTAAACATTGGTTGAAGGGTGCGCCCGAAGTACGGGTTGGGTTGCACTACCAATGTTAGAATGGTGATTCAATTAGCGAAGGACTTAGAATGAACTATCGCCCATTCACTTCAAAGCAATAGGGTTCCTAGAAGTTTTGAATTCACACGTCATAGCTCCATTGTCGGTATTCCGGTTGAAAACAATACGGGGACCAAGGAATGAACGAAGATGGCAAGAAGTATTATGATATCAAGAATTATTAATAGGTGGTGAAATTCTCACCACATTCTTGACAAAAAGAGATGGTAATACTTCCGAGGTAAGGAAGATCAATTGCTGGACAACAAGGAACTCAAGGTATAACACCAAACATGAACAAGCTTGTGTTGGTGGGAAGGCAATAAAGTGGTCGATGATAATACAATCCATCGAGGCAAGGATGGTATTTCTCATCATGAATCCAATTGATATCCTGGATGAGCTCAGAATGTTGACGATCACGACACCTTTGTCGCGAGAGTTCATGAAGATGTAATCGATCGGCGACGACATCAAGTCAAAGTAATGATGAAGTGAAAGGTTATTGGAACCAAGGGTACGACACAAGCTCGAAACCAAGCTTGTTGTTCAAGGCGAAATGATATGACGATGAGGATCGACATAAGGTTAGTTCATCGTCGAAAATTGGTGCTCCGAGAATAAGGACCAGGTAGCACAGTTAGAATCGTCACGACAATGATATAGCCAAACAGGCTAGGAATGGCGTGATCGGGTACAAACTCGTACTTATAGAAGCTTACTGAAGAGTTGTTGAACCATAGAGCGGACTTGGTTCAGTTATCGGTGTCTTTGAGTGTTTAATAACTCAGAGCCCGTGAAAAATTGAAATCAGTGGGAACGTAGCACTTGATGAAGAACTCATAAGAAGTTATGCAGTTCCATGATAATCTCGAGATACCAGGGGGTAATACTCGACGACAGATCAAAATAGAGGGTGGACTGGGGTATTGATCCATAGGAGACAATTGTTTTAACTTGTCCGAGAAATGAGATCAAAGAAGAACAATCATGGTCGGAACCACGGTTGCAAAAGGCCAGATCCTAGATATAAGATGAACTTATACCAAAGGAATAATTTATTTAAAAGAAGCTTTAATGATAAGATCTACATCGTGTCCATGGGCATGAACACAAGTTCAAGGTCGACTCCCACTTCTCCAATGCATAACCTTTCATTCACTTCTCACGTTCGATGAAGTTGCAGTGTTGAAATTTTACCTGGTGAAGCACCAGAAGAGCATGACTCGTGAAAACTTTCGGGTTCACACGATTTAGAGAAGGCATATGTTCAACCCACAGGGGCTTCTTAGAAACGTATACCACAAGTTTCAAGAGTAAATAACACAAGCTCGAAAGTAGAGCAAGGTTGAGAAAGTAGATGATACAATTACCAAGGGCATTATGTATCCAAGGGAAGGCTCACAAGGTTATTGAATATGAAGGATGCTGACGGATAAAATCCAACAATGGGCCTGATGGTCCACAAGGGATCTGACGTGAGCATCGGTACTCAACTAGAGGAAGAAGAGTGCAAGGAGATCAAATTATAGAAACAACTGACTAACTCAATTGTCAAATGCAAAGGAATTATGATTTCCAATTCAAGGAATCAGAAGCAATGCTCTGATTAGGGGTGGATAAGTTGAATAGCCGTAGGGTACAATCAAAGACAATTGGATTGGTCGAGAACCAATTCCAGTTACAGGAATGGAAGCTCAGCCGGAAAGGTAATTTATAAGGATCAATGATGATTGCGTGTATTCGCAACATATTGAGTCAACAGACTCAAAATGATAATGACAAGAAATGTCAATAAGATTTCTATACTTATGGGATTAATCGTAATGAAAGCAAACAAGAAATTCCAGAGCAATAGGTTGCTGAGGATTTTCGGAATATCGGGTGGTATTTCGAAGACTTTTGTGTAACTCATGAACAACTGGGGGATGAGCGGATACTCGGCAAGCGCGAGTAATTATCCGTAGGGGTATTCATGCAGCAAGGAACTGCAGGGCAGTAAGCGTAAAGAATTCTCGGAATATCGAAGAGTATTTCAGGACATCTTGTAATAACAAGAGCAACTGGGGATGACAATATGAACGATAGGTGTAAGTAGTTATCCAGAGGGATTTATCGATGGAAATGAATTGCAAAAGCGATGGCACATAGTCTCGAGAGCACATCGTAGAGTATCTTCGGAATCTTCTGGTGCAGCAGGCGATCATCGGTAACAAGTGGCTCTCCGGGAGAAAGTACTTGCGAGAACCTAAAGTTAGTTTTGTTTTTAGCGAAATCATTTAACCCGAATAGAAGAGAGCTCAGAGTCCCAGAGTAAAGGTCGAGGAGTAAAAGATCCTAGTACCACCTGATGGCGACGTGGGCCCGTAAGGCACACAGCCAAGTTAGTAAAAGTTTTCGTAATGTCTAGACTCGACTTCGGCCAAGGAGTGTGGAAGGGGGATTCCTACAGGCAGTCGGCTCTGATACCAACTTGTGACGCCCCCGATTTAATCGTACACTAATCATGCATGCAAATGTGTACGATCAAGATCAGGGACTCACGGGAAGATATCACAACACAACTCTAAAACATAAATAAGTCATACAAGCATCATAATACAAGCCAGGGGCCTCGAGGGCTCGAATACAAGTGCTCGATCATAGACGAGTCAGCGGAAGCAACAATATCTGAGTACAGACATAAGTTAAACAAGTTTGCCTTAAGAAGGCTAGCACAAACTGGGATACAGATCGAAAGAGGCGCAGGCCTCCTGCCTGGGATCCTCCTAACTACTCCTGGTCGTCGTCAGCGGGCTGCACGTAGTAGTAGGCACCTCCAGTGTAGTAGGGATCGTCGTCGACGATGGCGTCTGGCTCCTGGACTCCAACATCTGGTTGCGACAACCAGAAAGAAAGGAAAGGGGGAAAAGGGGGGAGAAAGCAACCGTGAGTACTCATCCAAAGTACTCGCAAGCAAGGAACTACACTACATATGCATGGGTATATGTGTAAGGAGGCCATATCAGTGGACTGAACTGCAGAATGCCAGAATAAGAGGGGGATAGCTAATCCTGTCGAAGACTACGCTTCTGGCAGCCTCCGTCTTGCATCAAGTAAAAGAGAGTAGATTGAAGTCCTCCAAGTAGCATCTCCAAGTAACATCTCCAGTAGCATAATCCTACCCGGCGATCCCCTCCTCGTATCCCTGAGAGAGAGCGACCACCGGTTGTATCTGGCACTTGGAAGGGTGTGTTTTATTAAGTATCCGGTTCTAGTTGTCATAAGGTCAAGGTACAACTCCAAGTCGTCCTGTTACCGAAGATCACGGCTATTCGAATAGATTAACTTCCCTGCAGGGGTGCACCACATAACCCAACACGCTCGATCCCATTTGGCCGGACACACTTTCCTGGGTCATGCCCGGCCTCGGAAGATCAACACATCGCAGCCCCACCTAGGCAAAACAGAGAGGCCAGCACGCCGGTCTAAACCTAAGCGCGCAGGGGTCTGGGCCCATCGCCCTGAGCACACCTGCACGTTGCGTGGGCGGCCGAAAGCAGACCTAGCCTAGTGGCGTTCCAGTCCAATTCGGCGCGCGCCGCTCCGTCGCTGACGCCTGAAGTGCTTCGGCTGATACCACGACGTCGGGATACCCATAACTACTCCCACGTAGATGGTTAGTGCGTATAGGCTCGTAGCCGGACTCAGATCAAATACCAAGATCTCGTTAAGCGTGTTAAGTATCCGCGAATGCCGAACAAGGCCAGGCCCACCTGTCTCCTAGGTGGTCTCAACCTGCCCTGTCGCTCCGCCACAAAGTAACAGTCGAGGGCCGTCGGGAACCCAGGCCCACCTCTACTGGGATGGAGCCACCTGTCCTTTCAGCCCCCTCGTCAGAATCACTTGCGGGTACTCAATGAGCTGACCCGACTTTAGTCACCATCTGTATAGTATGTATGTATGTATAGTATATACCCGTGATCACCTCCCAAGTGATCACGGCCCGATAGTATAGCAAGGCAGACTGACAAGGATGTAGGGCCAATGATGATAAACTAGCATCCTATACTAAGCATTTAGGATTGCAGGTAAGGTATCAACAGATGTAGCGACAATGTCAGGCTATGCATCAGAATAGGATTAACGAAAGCAGTAACATGCTACACTACTCTAATGCAAGCAGTATAGAGGAGAATAGGCGATATCTGGTGATCAAGGGGGGGGGGCTTGCCTGGTTGCTCTGGCAAGAGAGAGGGGTCGTCGGTGACGTAGTCGTCCATAGGGGCATCAGCATCGTCACGGGGGCTACCGGAGAGAAGAGGGGGGAGAAACAGTAAATACATAGCAAGCAAGTGCATAACAGGTCAACAAGCAGAGCTAGACGTGTTCTAACGCGGTATGAGGTGGTACTGGTTAAGGGGGGAATCATCCGGGAAAGTATTCCCGGTGTTTCACGTTTTCGGACAGATGAACCGAAGGGGAAAAGTTGCGAGTTCGATAGGTTAGGGGTGTGTGGCGGACGAACGGACTGCGTATCCGAAATCGTCCCGTCGTTCTGAGCAACTTTCATGTACAAAGTTTTTTCATCCGAGCTACGGTTTATTTTATATGATTTTTCAAAGTTTTAAACAATTTCTAAATTTTTTGAATTTATTTATTATTTCAGAATTAAAGGTGAAATTGCTAAGTGTACCCACAGCTTGTACACAACAATGTACTAAAGGGGCTGACAGGTGGGGTCCAGTTGACTTCCCAGTCAACAGTCAACTGGGACCGTTGACTGGTCAAAGGGGTCTAATGGGACCCCCCTGTCAATGACTAGACTAGTCCAGTCAGCAGTTTGACTTGGTCAAACTGGACAGCAGGCCCACCTGTCATTGTCTATACTGTTAATTAACAGTAGTTAATTAGGTTAAGTAGTTAATTAGGTTAATTAAATTAGGATTAATTAAGTTAATTAATTAATTAATTAATTAATTAATTTAATTTTTTATTTTTTTAATTCCTTTTTTTTTGTGCGGGTCCACATGGCAGCGGCCCGAACCGGCCGCAGCTGGGCACCCGTGGCTGCATAGGGCGCCGACGGCCACTGCGGTCGTGCACGCCGTGGGTAGCAGGGGGAGGCCGGGGTAGGGGCGGAGCAGAGCAGCCCGGCGGCAGGTGGGGCACGGCAGGGGGCGCGCGAGCACGCGGGAGCAAGCAGCAGCAACAGAGCGGGGCCGCCAACGTGGGGCGCCGTACGGGGAAGCGGGGAGGGGCCGGGGACGGGACGGCCCGGCGCGGCGGGACGCGGGCGACGGTGGCGTCGGAGCGCGTCGACCGCCGGCGGGGAGGGTG
>NC_041391.1:293289411-293366575 GCF_002162155.2 Triticum dicoccoides | reverse complement strand
TCGGTCGATGGGGGGTATGTGTAGGCCGAGGTGGGCCGGCCTGGCTGGGAGATGGCCCAGTTGGGCCGGTGGCTTGCTGGGCCAGAGCCAAGTGGGAGGGGGGGTTCTCCTCTTTTTTTTGTTAGTTTGTTTTTCTATTTTATTTCTTTTCTTCTTTTCTGTTTTATTAAATTTCGATGTTTATGAAAAACCCAAGTTGCACCTAAAATATTTTTAATACTTATGCCACTACCGCAATTAACTTGGCACCTAGTATAAAATCATTTGAAATTGTTTATTATTTTATAATCATTTAACTAATTGTTTTGCTACTATTATATTCATTTTGAGTACTTACATATTTTATACAAGTGTGGTTTCTCCACCATAATTACCTACGCATTATTTGGCACAACCAGAACATTTTAGTTTTATTATTTGAAAACTTTTATTGTTTGCCTATTTTTGAATTTGAATTTGAATCGGTTTCGAACTAACTCGAGATTAGCAACTATAAACGAGGTGACGTGGCACCATTAGCAGAGGATCACTGTAGCTTAATTACCCGGGCGTCACATGTAGCTTGTTGTTTTGATGCTTGCAATATGCCTAGTTGCTGTTTTGGACAGCTTGTCCTTTAAACTTGTATAGAGTGCATGTGTTGAACCGTTGCTCCGTTTTGAGTGTGCTCTATATGAAACTTGCTTATAATTGCATGTAGTTTCATATTATCATATTGCATCCTTGTTTTGAGGTGTTTTCTTGATGTTTGGATGCATTTTGCATCAATGCCATGTTTAACTTGTTTTGCTCATATCTTCTAGACCGTAGCTCCGAACTAAATGATCTTTATATGTAACTTGACTAGAATCTCGTGTAGATCATCTTTGTGCATCTTAACTTGCTGTTTAACAACTTGAACATAAGGTTTATTCAGATCTGGACCAATTTCGAAATATGCATATGAGGACTTACCGGAATTGTTATATGTTGTTCCCGGCCTCATTTAAACTTGTTTTGATGTGTTGTTCTTGTTTGCATCATCTCTTGCCATGAGTAGCTTCATCTAGATTTGTCATGCATCATGCTTGTTGTGCATCATGTCATGTTCATGTGTGGTGTGTTTACTATGTTATGTGCTTCTTTCGATAGTTCCTGTTTCGTTGCGATCGTGAGGATTCGTTCGTCTACGCTTGGTTCGTCTTCGTGGCTTCATCTTCTTCATGGACTCATTATTCTTCCTTGCGGGATTTCAGGCAAGATGACCGCTACCCTGGATCTCACTACTATCATTGCTATGCTAGTTGTTTCGTTCTATCGCTATGCTGCGCTACCTATCACCTGTTTATCAAGCCATCCCAAATTGCCATGAACCTCTAACCTTTGACACCTTTCCTATGCAAACCGTTGTTTGGCTATGTTACCGCTTTTGCTCAGCCCCTCTTATAGCGTTGCTAGTTGCAGGTGAAGTTGAAGATTGCTCCATGGTGGACAGGATTTTGGTTGGGATATCACAATATCTCTTATATTATTAATGCATCTATATACTTGGTAAAGGGTGGAAGACTCGGCCTTTTGCCTGGTGCTTTGTTCCACTCTTGCCGCCCTAGTTTCCGTCATACCGGTGTTATGTTCCCGGATTTTGCGTTCCTTATGCGGTCGGGTGATTTATGGGACCCCCTTGACAGTTCGCTTTGAATAAAACTCCTCCAGCAAGGCCCAACCTTGGTTTTACCATTTGCCTCACCACCACCTACCCCTTTCCCTTGGGTCGGCCAACCCGAGGGTCATCTTTATTTTAGCCCCCCCGGGCCAGTGCTTGTCTAAGTGTTGGTCCGAACTGAGCTGCCTGCGGGGCCACCTCGGGGCAACTTGAGGGTTGGTTTTACTCGTAGCTAGTCTCATCCGGTGTTGCCCTGAGAACGAGATATGTGCAGCTCCTATCGGGATTTGTCGGCGCATCGGGCGGCTTTGCTGGTCTTGTTTTACCATTGTCGAAATGTCTTGTAAACCGGGATTCCGAGTCTGATCAGGTCTTCCTGGGAGAAGGTCTATTCCTTCGTTGATCGCGAGAGCTTGTCATGGGCTAAGTTGGGACACCCCTGCAGGGTATAATCTTTCGAAAGTCGTGCCTGCGGTTATAGGCAGATGGGAATTTGTTAATGTCCGGTTCTAGATAACTTGACACCAGATCCGTATTAAAACGCATCAACCGCGTGTGTAGCCGTGATGGTCTCTTCTCGGCGGAGTCCGGGAAGTGAACACGGTTTCTGGGTTATGTTTGACATAAGTAGGAGTTCAGGATCACTTCTTGATCATTGCTAGTTGACGACCGTTCCTCTTGCTCTCTTCTCGCTCTTATTTGCATATGTTAGCCACCATATATGCTTAGTCGCTGCTGCAGCCTCACCACTTTACCCCTTCCTTTCCCTTAAGCTTTGCTAGTCTTGATACCCATGGTAATGGGATTGCTGAGTACTCGTGGCTCACAGATTACTACAACAACAGTTGCAGGTACAGGTTATGCGATGATCATGACGCGAGAGCGATGCTTGCTTGCGTTGAGTTCTTCTTCTGCTTCTTCGATCAAGGGATAGGTTCCAGGTCAGCGGCCTGGGCTAGCAGGGTGGATGTCGTTTGAGTTTCTGTTTGTGTTTCATCCGTAGTCGGATGATGCTCTGATGTATGGTGATGTTGTATTCGTGTGGCATTGTATGCCTTATGTATGTATCCCCATCTATTATGTAATGTTGATGTAATGATATCCACCTTGCAAAAGCGTTTCAATATGCAGGTCTATCCTTGGTGGGACCTTCGAGTTCCTTTTGGATAGGGTCGCATATTGGGCGTGACAGACACGTACGTCTTCTTGATTGTCATTGGCTAATGCATCCGGATTGTCTTCAGCAGCGTGGGCTTCAGACACGAAGACATTCACAGTTGGAGTGGCTTCAGGAAACACTTGACGTGCAACAGATGGGTGGTGCATTTCTCCTTATGGAATGCTCAAAAGAGGGACCTGAGGCCTTGGTCCTTTGAGAAGCCTGCGTAATGCTAGCGATGCCTTTGGAGATGGAGTTGGCTGGGCCTCAAAGTCCTCTTGTTCTTCTTGCACATGTGGTGTGACTTGTGGTTGTTGTTGGGGAGTACTTGGGGAGTCTTGTTGCTGTGGGTGATCAACCCATGATGCATCCTGAGCAATCGGCGTCAGAGGACGACCAATGCTGATGAGTTCGCTGTTCGTGAAAACAGGCGATGATACCAAGTTGTGTTCGATCTGAGGAAGAACTTCATCATCTTCAACATTGTCATTGTGACCAATGTCTTCAGCAACGGTGGGTTCAGCTGCTGGAATGCCTTCAGCTTCATGAGCCTCTATGGAAGCAGGCTCATGAACTATCATTCGTCGTTCTTGGTGTTCAGATGCAGGGAGAACCACTGAGATAGGTTCAACAACTAAGGGCTCTGTGGGCGCAGCCCGATTCTTCTTGGTTTTGCGCTTCTTCTTGGAGGGAGTAGCATCAGAGGCTTCAGTATTTTTCCTTTTTCTGGCTTCAGCCTCGGCAGCCCTCGTCTTCTTATGTTCTGAAGCGGTTGACATGACCTTTGGCTTCGAGCCAGTCATGCTTTTTGGGAAGATTATGCGCAGTGCTTCCTGCTTTGAAGGTGCAGATTGAGAGGTTGATAGCTTCTTCTTCTTTGCAGCCATTTTGGGGTCAATGCCAGGACGACCAAGAGACTTGCGCTTCTCAGCCTCATTGTAGGCTAGCACACAGTTGTCAGCCAGACTCTTCATACACTCACGAGAGCCCTGAGCTTCTTCGCGCTTCTTGAGAAAGGCTTCTTTAAGCTCGTGCAACATGATCTTGAAGTTTCTGACATCTTGCACGCTGAGCTTTGCCACATGCTTCTTGAACTGAGCTTTCTCATAATCAATTTTGTGCTTCAGTTCAACGATGCGCTGAGCGAGAGCTAGCTCAGAAGCAATGGCACCATTGAAAGAGACGCTGAGGCCAATGGGAAGCTGCAAATCTTCAAAGCTGAGATTTGGGGTGTCAAACCACTCATCAATGAAGTTATGGATGATTGCCACATCGAAGAGAGGCAAGTTATTGAGGATCTCTGCTTCTTCCTTGATCTTGATCAGTTGCTGAAGGGCATCATCTGCAAGATCTTCATCGCTGGACAGATCAATGTGCTCTTCTCGCAGAATGGCAGTAGGAGTCAAGGTCTGGTCAGTATGCTTGGCGATTTTCTTTTTCTTCTCCGTCTTCTTGGAGATACGTGATAGATCTTCAGACTGCACACTGTCTTCAGGAGGTGAAGTGGCCAGTGGCTTCGCACGTGAAGCTTTTGGAGGAGCAGCTGATCTTGAAGCCTTAGGCTTCTTTAGCTTCTGCGGCTTTGGAGGAGGAGCTGGGGCTTCATCAGTGTTAGCATCATTATCAGAATGATCCACTTTGGCACCTTGGACCAAGATGTAAGTGATGAGGCCATCAAGGTTGGAGAAGGGGCCGATGACATTGGGATCAGCATCACGTGAGCCGTCAGCACGAGGAGCAGAGGGACCAGGGTTGAAGTCTAATCCCAATGACTTCTTGTTTTCCTTGGCCGATGCCTTTGCGTGCTGGAAGTTGCGCTTGAAGAGAGTATCATCACGACACCAGAGCAATGATGAAGGGTCAGCATTTTCAGGCTGAGGTCCACGGACCATACAGGGATAGAAACCCTGTGCAATAGCTTCAGCTCTGTTCTTGGGTTGAAGGCCTCGATAGAGAATATCACCCAAGGACTCTTGATAGCATTCTTCTCAGCGTATTCCTGGGTCATGAACTTGTATTTGAACCATTGTTCAGCCCAATATCGTCGAATCCATTGGATTCGTGTCTTGCGCTGATGATAATTCTCTTCAGGATCTGTCTTGTAAAGTTCTGCGAGGTCATCAGGCAAATCTTTTGATGTTCCCCCACGACGCTATCTGCCACCCTTCCTTACAGATTTCTCTGCAGCCATGAACTTCAAACTAAATGGCTTCAATACGTTCAAAGGCTTCAAGGACTTACGCTTGCTGGACAAATAGGAACTGGCTTCAGGAGAGTTAATGTGATGCTGTAAGAATTCTGCAAACGAATGCAGACTATGAGAACCAAGGGATTCTCCCACGGACATGTACCTATGACAGCATTAGAGATGCGAGGGAAGGGGAAGAGATCATATGCATTCTCAGAAGATTTTGAAGATAAATCAGTTTGAAGACATTGACCTCATGATGCGAAGACATTCACTTATATGTTGAGAGTTGGTTCCAGATTTGTACGAATCCGTGAATAAGTACAAGTGAGGAATCAAACTAGATATGAAGTTTAAGTGAATAGACTAGGCAGTATGAGATGCAGACAGAATAGATCTAACATTGTGTAGGCAGAAACAACTTTTGGTAAATAGGATGAATCTTTGAAGATCAAAAGGATGGTAAAAATAGAGTTATATTTACCACACGAAGAACTGCTAGATGGGATGAACAGGAGACCGAGCAGTTCAATCCACCATGCCCTAACTTGGCGACGGAGGACACCTACGGCGACGGCGGAGAGGACGATGTCCGCGGACGGCATGAGGACGGCGTCGGAGAAGTCGCGGCAGCTAAGCGCTTCGTCGCCGGGGTCGTCGAGAGCTAGCGGTGGCGCTAGGGTTTTGACGAGGTGGAGAGGTGTAAGAAGGTTTTCTTTACCGCAGGGGACATGTATTTATAAGGAAGTGTGCGGCACAACGCAATTACGCAAGTGCCCCTGGCAGTTCACATCTGAGGGGCACGTGTCAAGCATGCAACATACTCAGAGTTGTCCCACGTTACGCCCGCCAGGCATGTCGGATGGTTGTTCCGGCTTCTCCGGATTTAGAAAATAAGGATGAGTCATTTAAAACAGACTTAATGTTTGTCTCTGTGTCTTCTGCTGACTAGGACACAGAGAAGACATTCGACAGTTTCACTAGAATGCATATGATTTGGACAGATAGAGTTTGAGATAGAAAGCATAGAGAGATTAGGGTCCGATCACATTAAATTAGTTCAAAAAGATTCAACTAGGAAGACATAGCTATAAGTGAATGCTGTAGAGGACAGAACACTAGTATATATATATATATATATCAGAAAGCAATCAAATCATCATAGTGAAGAAAATCATGAAGATAAATTGAAATTGAAGATAAACCAAATGCGAAGTCATTGCAAAAATAAGGCCATGAGTGAAACACTTCAAACAGAGAAATTTGGTGGTGGCGTTACCCACCGTATAGGAAGTATTAGACCCAGACACGGCGCACAATTATCGTGGCGCTCCGAAGTCAAATTCCATGTTAATGTATTCACACTCAGAATGTAAGTCTTCATTGATTGAAGATATACTTTACTTCGTGTGTTGCACATCTAAGTCATCAACATGCATAAGTGTTAGGATGTGTGCCTGATCACAGGACATTTGAGGATTCCAAGATATTTAGCTCACATCGTAACTTTCAAAACCTTTTCTCATCCAAGGGCTTTGTGAAGATATCTGCCAGTTGCTCTTCAGTGTTGACGTGAATGATGTCAATATCTTTCTTCATGACATGATCTCTGAGAAAGTGATGACGAATTTCAATGTGCTTTGTCTTTGAGTGCTGGACTGGATTGTTGGCAATCTTGATGGCGCTTCCGTTGTCGCAGAAGAGAGGCACTTGTTTCAGATTGATGCCATAGTCCTTGAGAGTTTGCTTCATCCATAGAAGCTGAGCGCAACAAGATCCAGCAGCAATGTATTCAGCTTCAGCAGTTGAGAGTGATACACAGTTCTGCTTCTTTGAAGACCAACAGACAAGTGATCGACCCAGAAAGTGACATGTGTCTGATGTAGACTTGCGATCCACCTTGTCACCAGCATAATCAGCATCCGAGAATCCAACCAAATCAAATTTTGAGCCATTTGGATACCATAATCCGAGTGTTGGGGTGTAAGACAAATATCGAAGAATTCGCTTCACAGCTAAGTGATGCGATTCCTTTGGTGCCGCTTGGAATCGAGCATACATGCAAACACTAAGCATAATATCTGGCCTAGATGCACATAGATAAAGTAAGGAACCAATCATGGAGCGGTATACCTTTTGATCGAACTCTTTACCATTGTCGTCGGGACCAAGATGGTGTTTGGCTGGCATTGGCGTCGTGTAACCTTTGCAATCTTCCATTCCAAACTTCTTCAGACAATCTTTGAGGTATTTTTCTTGAGATATGAAGATGCCATTCCTTTGCCGACGAATTTGAAGACCAAGGAAGAATTTCAGCTCACCCATCATGGACATATGATATTGCTCTTGCATCATGTATCCAAACTCATCACTATACTTCTGGTTGGTGCAGCCGAAGATAATGTCATCCACATATATTTGGCACACAAATAGTTCACCATCATATGTCTTCGTGAAGAGTGTGGGATCAAGGGATCCAGGTTTGAAGCCTTTGCTCTTCAGGAAGTCTTTGATCGTCTCATACCAAGCACGAGGAGCTTGTTTGAGACCATGCAGTGCTTTGTTTAGCTTGTACACCATATCAGGATGTTTTGGATCTTCAAAGCCAGGTGGTTGAGCGACATATACTTGTTCTTCAATCTTGCCATTGAGAAATGCACTCTTCACATCCATTTGATGTAGCAGAATGTTGTGGTGATTAGCATAGGCTAGCAGTATGCGAATAGCTTCAAGCCTAGCCACAGGAGCAAATGTTTCATCGAAGTCAATTCCTTCTACTTGAGTATATCCTTGAACCACAAGACGTGCTTTGTTTCTGACGACTTGACCATGCTCATATTGCTTGTTTCGATATATCCATTTTGTTCCAATAATGTTATGCTTGCGAGGGTCAGGACGCTTGACAAGTTCCCAAACATTGTTCAGCTTGAACTGTTGAAGTTCCTCTTGCATAGCTTGTATCCATTCAGTTTCCATAAAGGCTTCAACAACTTTCTTGGGTTCTGATATTGACACAAATGAGAAGTGCCCACAGAAATTTGATAACTGTGTTGCTCTTGAGCGAGTAAGTGGACCAGGTGCATTGATGCTATCAATTATCTTCTCAATTTGTACTTCATTTGCAACTCGAGGATGAACTGGACGAAGACTTTGCTCTTGCTGGTCATTGTCATCATTGGGAGGATTGTCTTCAGTTTGAGCATTGTCTTCAGGTTGGTTCGGAGCAGAAATGATAAGTTCCTCTTCAGGCTGTGCTTCAGAAGGCATGATTTCACCAGTTCCCATCAGCTTGATAGATTCGCTGGGCGGAGCTTCATCTAGTGTACTTGGCAGGAGTTCTCTTTGTGAACCATTTGTTTCATCAAATCGCACGTACACAGTTTCAACGATTTTGTAGAGAAAGAGGTTGAAGACTCTGTAGGAGTGCGAATCCTTTCCGTAGCCAAGCATGAAGCCTTCGTGAGCTTTAGGTGCAAATTTTGACTTGTGATGGGGATCCTTGATCCAGCACCTAGCTCCAAATACTCTGAAGTAGCTGACATTTGGCTTCTTTCCAGTAAGGAGCTCATAGGATGTTTTGTTCAGAAGCTTATGGATGTAAACACGGTTGATGATGTGACATGCTGTATCAATAGCTTCAGGCCAGAAGTTTCTTGGTGTCTTGTATTCGTCAAGCATTGTTCGAGCCATCTCAATGAGGGTTCTGTTCTTGCGCTCAACGATGCCATTTTGCTGAGGTGTGTATGGAGCAGAGAACTCATGAGTGATTCCCATTGTATCTAGATAAAGATCAAGTCCGGTGTTCTTGAATTCAGTGCCATTGTCACTTCTGATATGCTTGATCTTCACGCCATAATTGTTCATTGCTCGATTGGCGAAGCGTCTGAAGACATCTTGCACTTCAGTCTTGTAGAGAATTATATGCACCCATGTGTATCTTGAGTAGTCATCAACAATGACGAAGCCATAGAGACAAGTAGTTGTTGTGAGGGTTGAGTAGTGAGTAGGTCCAAATAAGTCCATGTGTAGCAGCTCGAAGGGTTGAGATATCGTCATGATTGTCTTCGAGGGGTGCTTTGCCCTGGTCATCTTTCCAGCTTCGCAGGCACCACACAAATGATCCTTATTGAACTTGACACCCTCAATGCCTATGACATGCTTCTTCTTGACGAGTGTGTGTAAGTTCCTCATACCAGCATGCCCCAGCCTCCGATGCCAGA
The DNA here is from genome assembly GCF_002162155.2 of Triticum dicoccoides. Classification (NCBI taxonomy): domain Eukaryota; kingdom Viridiplantae; phylum Streptophyta; class Magnoliopsida; order Poales; family Poaceae; genus Triticum; species Triticum dicoccoides. Next base: position 293,357,366 of record NC_041391.1, on the reverse strand, counting down.
GCCAGCATTCAGAAGCTTTTGCGAGAAGACATACGGAAAGTTGTGGACCTGATGAGAAATCTACCATGTATAGATCATCTTTCCGATACCCTTCAAAGACTAGAGACTTGTTAGATTCCATTAGTACAAGACAACAATATTTTCCGAATAGCACAATCATGTTCAAGTCAGAAAGCATTGAGACAGACATTAAGTTGAAACTAAGGGATTCAACAAGCATCACTTTATCCATGTGTTGATCCTTTGAGATTGCAACTCTACCTAGACCCAATACCTTGCTTTTACCAGTGTCAGCAAATGTGATGTGACTCCTATCTGATGGACGTAAGGTTGAGTCCATGAGAAGACTTCGATCACCAGTCATATGATTTGTGCATCCGCTGTCCATAATCCATTCTGAAGCTTTTGGTGTCATACCCTACAGTACAGTTAGGAGGTTGGGCTTCACGAAGAGCATTGTGAAGCATAAGCATTTGACGCACACAAGTATTATCACAACTTAGATCAAGGTTAGGACACATAGTATGACTGGTAAGCGATTCAGATATGAAATACATAGTAAGATCATTTTATCATGCGTCCCTTTATGTGTTTTAGGTCCCCAGCAATAGCATAGTACGCCTTTGATTACAGGCTGGAGACCTTTCCCTGCAAGGAAGGTTAATTCTTCTTCACCACCCACATCTTCAGGGGTGGCTTAGAAGCAATGAGTCTAAGTGCAGCATCTGAGAATTTTGGCTTTGGAGCCCTAGCAAATAGCCTTGCAGGAGATGAATGATACTCATATGAATAAGCAGAAAAGTTCTTAGTTCTATGAACATAGAGGTTTGAAGACACACGCTCATATTCATAAGTCTGAGTATGATTTCCCTGCAAAACATTGGCCCTAGGGTGACTCAGGTGAGTCCTGTATCTGTATGAAGCCTTTGGGCCATATGAAACCATAGGTCTGGGGTTTGTCTTCTTCCTTGGTGGTGTCATGATGACATTCACAGGAAGATTCTCAATGCACTTCCTAGGTACCCAGATCTTCTTCATAGGTGGTCCATTCCTGCAGTTAGTACCAATATACCTGGCAAACACTTCACCATTCTGATTCTTGAACAGCTTATAGTTTGCATCAAAGGATTCATCAATGACAATAGGATTAGCACAGGTAAAGCCAGATAAGGTGGATGGATCTACTGAAGGTTCCTTTGCAGCAACCCATGTGGTTTTGGGATACTGCTCAGGCTTCCAGTAGGAGCCATCAACATTCATTTTCCTCTCGAACCCAACACCCTCTTTCCTAGGGTTTCGGTTCAGAATCTGCTTTTTGAGGACATCGCACAGTGTCTAATGTCCTTTCAGACTTTTATACATCCCTGTTTCAAGCAATGTCTTCAACCTAGCATTTTCATCAGCAATAGTAGTGGTATCCTCCGCAGAGGGGTTAGTTACCACATCAGTAGTTGAAGACAATGCAACAGTAGCAGCAGTGGAACATTCGGCAACAGATGTAGCATTATCACGCTCAATGCATTTTAGACATGGTGGTTCAAATCCATCCTGAGCGGGACTGATCTGTTGAGCGCGAAGTGACTCATTCTCTTTTTGAAGATCTTCATGAGCCGCTCTCAATTTCTCAAGCTCTTGCTTCCTTTTAAGATAATCATAGGAGAGATTTTCATAAGTGGCTGAGAGAGTTTCATGACGACTTTCAAGTTCTTGGTACTTAGCAAGAAGATTTTTTATATCTTCAACTAAGGACTGTGAACGTGTCATTTCCACGTCCAACAGGTCATCGCTTTTGTCTAACAGTTTTTGAGTATGTTCCATAGCCTTTTGCTGTTCAGTTGCAATTTTAGCAAGTGTTTTGTAGCTGGGTTTGGATTCACAATCAGAGTCATCTTCACTTGATGTTTTAAAGTAAGCATCACGTGATTTTACCTTGGCACCACGTGCCATGAAGCAGTAGGTGGGAGTAGAATCGTCTTCGTTATCAGCTTCAACGTTGGTGTGGAAGTCATTGTCTTCAGTGTTGAAGATGGACTTGGCAACATAGGCTGTGGCTAGAGCCAGACTTGCAACGCCATGGTCGGATTCCTCTCCAGACTCCACCTCCACCTCCTCAGAAGTAGACTCCTCCTCTGAATCCATTTCCTTGCCAACAAAGGCACGAGCCTTGCCAGATGAGCTCTTCTTGTGTGATGAAGACTTGGAAGAAGACTTAGAAGAAGACTTTGAGGATTTCTTCTTCTTCTTGTCATCAGAATCATATTCCTTGCTCTTCTTCTTCTTCTTCTCATTGTCCCACTGTGGACACTCAGATATGTAGTGACCAGGTTTCTTGCACTTGTGGCAGGTTCTCTTCTTGTGGTCATGGGTGGAAGCTTCATCATTCCTTGAGCTGGATCGTGAAGACTTTTTGAAGCCTTTCTTCTTGGTGAATTTCTGGAACTTCTTCACAAGCATAGCAAGTTCCTTTCCAATGTCTTCAGGATCATCAGAACTGCAGTCAGATTCTTCTTCAGATGAGGAAACAACTTTTGCCTTCAATGCGCGAGTTCGGCCATAGTTGGGACCATAGATATCTCTTTTCTCAGCAAGCTGGAACTCATGTGTGCTGAGCCTCTCAAGTATATCAGACGGATCAAGTGTCTTAAAGTTAGGACGTTCTTGTATCATGAGGGCAAGGGTGTCAAAGGAGCTGTCAAGTGATCTTAGTAGTGTCTTGACAATTTCATGCTTGGTAATCTCAGTTGCGCCGAGAGCTTGAAGCTCATTTGTGATGTCAGTGAGGCGATCGAACGTGAGATGGACATTTTCATTGTCGTTTCTCTTGAAGCGGTTGAAGAGGTTGCGAAGAACACTGATCCTTTGATCTCTCTGGGTTGAGGCGCCTTCGTTGACCTTGGATAGCCAGTCCCAGACCAGCTTCGATGTTTCTAGAGCACTCACACAGTCATATTGTCCTTTGGTCAGATGACCATAGATAATGTTCTTGGTAGTAGAGTCCAATTGAATGAACTTCTTGACATCAGCAGGGGTGATACCTTCACCTGTTTTGGGAACGCCGTTCTTGATGACATACCAGAGGTCGACATCAATGGCTTTAAGATGCATACGCATCTTATTCTTCCAGTAGGGATATTCAGTTCCATCGAACACGGGGCAAGCAGCGGAGACTTTGATTATCCCTACAGTCGACATAGCTAAAACTCCAGGTGGTTAAACCGAATCACACAGAACAAGGGAGTACCTTGCTCTGATACCAATTGAAAGTGCTAGTTATCGACTAGAGGGGGGTGAATAGGCGATTTTTATGAAAGTAGTCAAAACATGGAAGTTTTGAAGACAAACAATAGAAATGACCTAATTGATATGCAGCGGAAGATAAACTACAACAAGCAAACCATAGTCAAGTATGCAATGATGTGAAAGTACAGGACTAATTGCAGCTAAGTTGTAAGGATCAGTATGGAAGATAGTATGAAGCTAATCAACGATAGTAGTCCAGCAATGAAGTCAAACAGGTACGACAGATAGGCAATGACTTCACGAAGACAAACTCTAAGTAAAGGAAGGGAGAGGATAGAACCAGTCACTTGTTAAAGACACGGGATTTGTTGGACCAGTTCCAGTTGCTATGACAACTGTACGTCTGGTTAGGGAGGCTGAGATTCAACTCAGAAGACCGCGTCTTGACCTTATTCCCCTTGAGCTAAGGACACACAGTCCTCGCCCAATCACTTTGGTAAGTCTTCAAGGTAGACTTCCGAACCTTCACAGACTTCGTTCACCGGCAATCCACAATGACTCTTGGATGCTCAGAACGCGACGCCTAACCGGCTGGAGGATTCACAGTCCTCAAGTGTAATAAGTCTTCAGGTCACACAGACAGAAAGACTTCAGTGATGCCTAACACTCTTTGGCTCTGGGTGTTTGGGCTTGGTCCTCGCAAGGATTTCTCTCTCTCAAAGGCTTCGAGGTGGGTTGCTCTCAAACGACAAAAGCCGTGCACTAACTCTGAGCAGCCACCAATTTATGGTGTAGGGGGTGGGCTATTTATAGCCACTGGGCAACCCGACCTGATATGTCCAAAATGACCCTGGGTCACTAAGGAACTGACACGTGTTCCAACAGTCAGATTTCAAACACACACGGCAACTTTACTTGGGCTACAAGCAAAGCTGACTCATCCAGCTCTGGATAAGATTTGCTCTCAGTGTCTTCGCTCGAAGACATAGGATTTGGGTTGAGCATCACTTCAGTCATTCTGACTTTGTTCACTTGGACCCCACTTAACAGTACGGTGGTTCCTATGACTCAACAAAGAAGAAAAAGGAAACAATGAAACAACACAGTCTTCGCGCTCCATAGTCTTCACTCAATGTCTTCTCATGTCATAGTCTTCAATATGAATATTTTCACATACCACCATTGTCGTCAATGTCTTCATACATTTTTAGGGGTCATCTCCGGTAGGTAAACCGAATCAATGAGGGACACTACCTGCGTTATCCTGCAATTCTCACAAACGCATTAGTCCCTCAACCAACTTTGTTGTCAATACTCCAAAACCAACTAGGGGTGGCACTAGATGCACTTACAGAGAGCCCCTCCCTGATTGGATCTATCTATCTGTTTCTCCCTGTTTCTACATTCTCAGATCCTTCCCCTTCGCCATTTCTTTTATATCCGGAGATCCATAACTCCGATTGGGGTGAATATTTCGCCCAGATTTTTCTCATAAAATTAGCTTTCTTGCGGCAAAATAAGAGCGTCAACCGCCTTACGGCGGGCCCAGGAGGGTCTAGGGCGCGCCTGCCTCCCTAGGGCGCCCCCCCTATCGCCTGCCCCCCTCGGGCACCGTCTCGCGTTGATTTTACTTCCCAAAAATCATAAATATTCCAAAATAATTCTCCGTCCGTTTTTATCCCGTTTGGACTCCGTTTGATAGGGGTTTTCTACGAAACATAAAACATGCAACAAACAGGAATTGGCACTGGGCACTGGATCAATATGTTAGTCCCAAAAATAGTATAAAAAGTTGCCAAAGGTATATGAAAGTTGAAGAATATTGGCATGGAACAATAAAAAATTATAGATACGAGGGAGACGTATCATGTACTTCGCTTCACATGTAGATCCCGCCACGACGCTTTGCTTGCAACTGCAATAGCTGACTGCCCCACCATTCAAAATGTACACGTATCTGGTTTGTGACTTGGAGTCATCTAGATCTGTGTCGAAGCTAGCATCGACGTAACCCTTTACGACGAGCTCTTTGTCACCTCCATAAATGAGAAACATATCCTTGGTCCTTTTCAGGTACTTTAGGATATTCTTGACCGCTGTCCAGTGTTCCGTACAGGGATCACTTTGGTACCTCCCTACCAAACTTACGACAAGGTTCAGATCAGGTCTCGTACATAGCATGGCATACATAATAGAGCCTATGGCTGAGGCATAGGGGATGACGCTCATCTTTTCTCTATCTTCTACTGATGTCGGGCATTGAGCTGCGCTCAATCTCACACCTTGCAATACAAGCAAGAACCCCTTCTTGGATTGACCCATATTGAACCTCTTCAATATCTTGTCAAGGTATGTGCTTTGTGAAATACCAATGAGGCGTCTTGATCTATCTCTATAGATCTTGATGCCTAATATGTAAGCAACTTCTCCAAGGTCCTTCATTGAAAAACACTTATTCAAGTAGGCCTTTATGCTTTCCAAAAGTTATATATCATTTCCCATCAACAGTATGTCATCCACATATAATATGAGAAATGCTACAGAGCTCCCACTCACTTTCTTGTAAATACATGCTTCTCCATAAGTCTGTATAAACCCAAACGCTTTGATCATTTCATCAAAGCGAATGTTCCAACTCTGAGATGCTTGCACCCGCCCATAGATGGAGCGCTGGAGCTTGCATACTTTGTCAGCATTCTTAGGATCAACAAAACCTTCCGGCTGCATCATATACAATTCTTCCTTAAGGAAACCGTTAAGGAATGTCGTTTTGACATCCATTTGCCAGGTCTCATAATCATAGAATGCGGCAATTGCTAACATGATTCGGACGGACTTCAGCTTCGCTACGGTAGGAAGGTCTCATCGTAGTCAACCCCTTGAACTTGTCGATAACCCTTAGCGACAAGCCGAGCCTTATAGACGGTCGCATTACCATCCGCGTCAGTCTTCTTCTCAAAGATCCACTTAGTCTCTATGGCTTGCCAATCATCGAGCAAGTCCGTCAAAGTCCATACTTTGTTTTCATACATGGATCCTATCTTGGATTTCATGGCTTCAAGCCATTTGTTGGAATCCGGGCCTGCCATCGCTTCTTCATAGTTCGAAGGTTCACCGTTGTGTAACAACATGATTTCCAGGACAGGGTTGCCGTACCACTCTGGTGCGGAACGTGTCCTCGTGGACCTACGAAGTTCAGTAGAAACTTGACCTGAAGTTTCATGATCATCACCATTAACTTCCTCTCTAGTCGGTGCAGGCACCACAGAAACATCTTCCTGAGCTACGCTACTCTCCGGTTCAAGAGGGGGTACCTCATCAAGTTCTACTTTCCTCCCACTTACTTCTTTCGAGAGAAACTCTTTCTCCAGAAAGGATCCATTCTTGGCAAAAAAAGGTCTTGCCTTCGGATCTGAGGTAGAAGGTATACCCAATAGTTTCCTTAGGGTATCCTATGAAGACACATTTTTCCGTTTTGGGTTCGAGCTTTTCAGGTTGAAGTTTCTTGACATAAGCATCAACATCCCCAAACTTTCAGAAAACGACAGCTTAGGTTTCTTCCCAAACCATAATTCATACAGTGTCGTCTCAACAGATTTATATGGTGCCCTATTTAAAGTGAATGCGACTGTCTCTAAAGCATAACCCCAAAATGATAGCGGTAGATCGGTAAGAGACATCATAGATCGCACCTTATCCAATAGAGTGCGATTATGATGTTCGAACACACCATTACGCTGAGGTGTTCCAGGCGGCGTGAGTTGTGAAACAATTCCACATTTTCTTAAGTGCGTGCCAAACTCGTGACCCAAGTATTCTCCTCCACGATCTGATCGTAAGAACTCTATTTTCCTGTCATGTTGATTCTCTACCTCGCTCTGAAATTCCTTGAACTTTTCAAAGGTCTCAGACTTGTGTTTCATTAAGTAGACATACCCATATCTACTTAAGTCATCAATGAGGGTGAGAACATAACGATAGCCACCGGGAGCCTCAATGCTCATTGGACCGCACACATCAGTATGTATGATTTCCAACAAGTTGGTTGCTCACTCCATTGTTCCGGAGAATGGAGTCTTGGTCATTTTGCCCATGAGGCATGGTTTGCATGTGTCAAATGATTCATAATCAAGAGACTCGAAAAGTCCATCTGTATGGAGTTTCTTCATGCGTTTGACACCAATGTGACCATGGTGGCAGTGTCACAAGTATGTGGGACTATCGTTATCAACATTACATCTTTTGGCATTCACACTATGAATATGTGTAACATCACGTTCGAGATTCAATAAAAATAAACCATTGACCAACGGGGCATGACCATAAAACATATCTCTCATATAAATAGAACAACCATTATTCTTGGATTTAAATGAGTAACCATGTCGCATTAAACGCGATCCAGATACAATGTTCATGCTCAAAGTTGGCACTAAAAAACAATATTGAGGTTTAACACTAATCCCGAAGGTATATGCAGAGGTAGCGTGCCGACAGCGGTCACATCGACCTTGGAACCATTCCCGATGCGCATCGTCACCTCGTCCTTCGCTAGTCTCCGCTTATTCCACAGATCCTGCTTTGAGTTACAAATGTGAGCAACCGCACGATATCAAATACCCAGGAGCTACTACGAGCGCTGGTGAGGTACACATCAATAAAATGTATATCATATATACCTTTGGCGTTGCCGGCCTTCTTATCCTCTAAGTACTTGGGGCAGTTCCGCTTCCAGTGACCATTTCCCTTGCAATAAAAGCACTCAGTCTCAGGCTTGGGTCCATTCTTTGGCTTCTTCTTCCCAGCAACTGACTTACCGGGCGCGGCAACTCCCTTGCCGTCCTTCTTGAAGTTCTTCTTACCCTTGCTTTTCTTGAAACTAGTGGTCTTATTCACCATCAACACTTGATGTTCCTTTTTGATTTCCACCTCCGCTGATTTCAGCATTGAATATAACTCAGGAATGGACTTCTCCATCCCTTGCATATTGTAGTTCATCACCAAGCTCTTGTAGCTAGGTGGAAGCGACTGGAGGATTCTTGAAGTGACCAAGTCATCTGGAAGATTAACTCCCAGCTGAGACAAGCGGTTGTGCAACCCAGGCATTTTGAGTATATGCTCGCTGACAGAACTATTTTCCTCCATCTTACAACTGTAGAACTTGTCGGAGACTTCATATCTCTCGACCTGGGCATGAGCTTGGAAGACTATTTTAAGATCTTGGAACATCTCATATGCTCCGTGTTGCTCAAAACGCTTTTGGAGCCCCGATTCTAAGCTGTAAAGCATGCCGCACTGAACCAGGGAGTAATCATCACTACGCGACTGCCAGGCGTTCATAGTGTCTTGAGTTGCTGAGAAAATGGGTGCGTCACCTAGCGGTGCTTCAAGGACATATGCTTTCTTGGCAGCTATGAGGATGATTCTCAATTTACGGACCCAATCCGTATAGTTGCTACCATCGTCTTTCAGCTTGGTTTTCTCTAGGAATGCGTTGAAGTTGAGGGCAACATTAGCGTGGGCCATTGGATATATAGGATAGATTGTAAAGACAATTTTAGACTAAGTTCATGATAATTAAGTTCGTCTAATCAAATTATTTAACTCCCACTCAGATAGACATCCCTCTAGTCATCTAAGTGATACATGATCCGAATCGACTAGGCCATGTTTGATCATCACGTGAGATGGACTAGTCATCAACGGTGAACATCTCCATGTTGATCGCATCTGCTATACGACTCATGTTCATCCTTTTGGTCTCTCGTGTTCCGAGGCCATGTCTGTACATGCTAGGCTCATCAAGTCAACCTAAGTGTTTCGCATGTGTAAATCTGGCTTACATCTGTTGTATTCAAACGTTAGAAGCTATCACACCCGATCATCACGTGGTGCTTCAAAAAAATGAACCTTCACAACGGTGCACACTTAGGGGGAACACATTTCTTGAAATTTTAGTGAGGGATCATCTTATTTATGCTACCGTCGTTCTAAGCAAATAAGATGTAAACAGGATAAACATCACATGCAAATCATAAAGTGACATGATATGGCCAATATCATCTTGCGCCTTTGATCTCCATCTTCGAGGTGCGGCATGATCACCATCGTCACCAGCATGACACCATGATCTCCATCAGCATGATTTCCATCATCATGTCTTCATGAAGTTGTCTCACCAACTATTACTTCTACTACTATGGCTAATGGTCAGCAAAAAGTAAAGTAATTACATGGCGTTTATATTGACTCGCAGGTCAAGATAACTCCTATGGCTCCTGCCGGTTGTCATACTCATCGACATGCAAGTCGTGATTCCTATTACAAGAACATGATCAATCTCATACATCACATATATAATTGATCACATCCTTTTGGCCATATCACATCACATAGCATACCCTGCAAAAACAAGTTAGACGTCCTCTAATTGTTGGTGCATGTTTTACGTGTCTGCTATGGGTTTCTAGCTAGAACGTTTCTTACCTACGCAAAAACCACAACAGTGATATGCCAATTGCTATTTACCCTTCATAAGGACCCTCTTCATCAAATCCGATCCGACTAAAGTGGGAGAGACAGACACCCGCTAGCCACCTTATGCAACAAGTACATGTCAGTCGGTGGAACCCGTCTCACGTAAGCGTACGTGTAAGGTCAGTCCGGGATGGTTCATCCCACAATGCCGCCGAATCAAGATAGGACTAGTAATGGTAAGCAAATTGAACAAATCATCGCCCACAACTACTTGTGTTCTACTCGTGCATAGAATCTACGCATAGACCTAGCTCATGATGCCACTGTTGGGGAACGTAGTAATAATTCAAAATTTCCTACGTGTCACCAAGATCAATCTAGGATATACTAGCAACGAGAGAGAGGGAGTGCATCTTCATACCCTTGAAGATTTCTAAGCGGAAGCATTACAAGAATGCAGTTGATGGAGTCGTACTCGCGGCGATTCAAATCGCGGAAGATCCGATCCAAGCGCCGAACGGACGACGCCTCCGCGTTCAAGACACGTACAACCCAGGGATGTCTCCTCCTTCTTGATACAGTAAGGGGAGAGGAGAGGTTGAGGGAGAACTCCGGCAGCACGACGACGTGGTGGTGGAGCTCGTGGTTCTCCGGCAGAGCTTCACTATGCTCAACGGAGGAGGAGGAGGAGGAGAGGGGGAGGGCTGCGCCAGGGGCAAGGGGTTGCAGCTACCATGTCCCTCCCCACTATATATAGGGGTGGAGAGGGCTGGCTTCTTGCCCTCCAAGTCCATTAGGGCATTGTCAAAGGTGGAAGGAAAGAAATAGCATCCTCTCCCTTCCCCACCGATTGGTATCCCCCTTTTTTAGGGATCTTGATCTTATCCCTTCGGGATATGATCTTATTCCTTCTAAGCGGGGATCTTGGTGCACCTTGACCAGGGATGTGGGGCCTTCCCCCCACCACCCACGTTCATGTGGGTCTTGATACGTCTCCAACGTATCTACTTTTCCAAACACTTTTCCCCTTGCTTTGGACTCTAACTTGCATGATTTGAATGGAACTAATCCGGACTGACGCTATTTTCAGCAGAATTGCCATGGTGTTATTTTTGTGCAGAAATAAAAGTTCTCGGAATGACCTGAAAATCCACGTAGACACTTTTTGGAATTAATACTAAATACTAGCGAAAGAATCAATAGAAGGGGGCCCACAGCCTGGCCACGAGGGTGGGGGGCACGCCCTACCCCCTGGGCGCGCCCCCTATCTCAAGGGCCCCCTGGAGCTCCACCGACCTCAACTCCAACTCCATATATTCACGTTCGGGGAGAAAAAAATAAGAGAGAAGGATTCATCACATTTTACGATACGGAGCCGCCGCCAAGCCCCAATCTCTCTCAGGTGGGTTGATCTGGAGTTCGTTCGGGGCTCCGGAGAGGGGAATTCGTCGCCGTCATCATCATCAACCATCCTCCATCACTGTAACGCCCCGGATCCGATGCGCCAGGTGTCCGCCAGTTATTTGCCGTTGTTGCCATGTCATTGCTTGCGTGTTGCATTTCACCATGTCATCATCTGCATTTCATCAGCATGTTTTTCAAAACTTGCATCCGTTCGGGTTCCCCCGGTTCTCTCCGTTGTCCGTTCGGAGTCCAGACACACTGGCACGCGCCCGCGGCACCTCCGAAATATTATTTTATAAGTGGCATAAAAATGTTCTCGGAATGGGTTGCAACTTGTCGTGCGGTCTTATTATAGTGTAGACAGACCGCCTGCCAAGTTTCATCGCATTCGGAGTCCATTTGTTAGCCCAACCGTTAAACCTACAACCGCAATATAGTCGGTTTAATCGTCGGACGTTTTCGGTCTCCGGAAACAGTTGTCGGGCTGCACTTCCCTTCTCTCCCCTCAGCCCAAGTCTCTCTCTCACAGCCCACCTAGGCCACTCTACCTCTCCTCAGTTCCGGAACCGCCCGATCATGATCGAAGGGTCCGAAAACCCCCCTAGACCAAACCCTAGCCAAAAACTGCTATATAAAACCCCTCCTCCTTCCAATTTTGGGCAGCCTAGCCCCTCCCCTACCTCCCAGCCGCCTCCCTCCTCGAAATCAGCGCCTCCTCCCTCATTTTCTGCGCAGCCAGCCACCTCCCTCCCTAGGATCTGGCGCTGCCAGCCCGCCGCCGCCACTTGGCGATCAGCCATTGGGCGCGCCGCCGCCAGACGCCGCCAGGGCCAACCGGCGCCCGCCATGTGGCCTGGCCACGTCGCCCCTGTCCTCCCCGTGCCGCCGCGAAACCCGCGGGCCCGTGGAACCCAGATCGGGGCCCGGCAAGCCCATCTGGGCCCGAGGCCGCCCCAGCCTCCCGCGCCCGAGCGCTCGCGTCCTCCTCGAGCTGCCCGAGCCGCCGTCCTGCCGCCGGCGACCAGGGCCTCGCCGTCGCCGCCGGGCTCCGCCCCGCGCCCCGCAGGACGTCGCCTCCTCGCCAGGTCGTCGCCTCCCCGTCGCCCTCTCCTTCCCAGCTCTCTCCCTCACCCGATCTCCCTTTCTTTCCTTTCTACAGATCCGCCGCCGCTGGAGCTTGGCAGCTCGCCGCCGGCCTCCTCCACCCGGATCCGCCCGGGATCCACCAGATCCGAGACCCCGCGATCCATTCCCGGCCTCGCCAGTGACCAGAACCCGCTGCCATCGCCGGGAACCGCCGCCGGCGCGGCCTTCTTCGACCCTGCGCGCGTGCGAGCACACGCGCAGCGTGCCTCTGCACGTGGGCCCCGCAAGCCGGCCCAGACCAGCAGCGCCAGCGCCCTCCTCACCGACTGGGCCGAGCCCATGGGTGAGCTACCACCCCGCGCCCATGTCCTGTTTCGGCCCACTGCATGGATTCGGCCCGTGACTTGTTTTTTTCCTGCGTTGCGATTTTGTCATTAAATCCTGGACATGCATATTTCAGAATTGCCATTAATCTTGCATTGTTCACACCTAATAAACCGTGCATCGGAGTATAATGTTTTATATATGTAACTTGCTTAAAATTTTGCCTAGTTTCATAATATGCCACTTTCATCCATGTTAAAAATGTTTAAAATGTTGTTTACATTAATTTGCTCCTATGCCATGCTAAAATGATTTATTTCATAACTAATTAATCGTAGCTCCGATTTTAACAAACTTTATATGTAAATGGGGTGGAAAAATGCCTAGTTTAACATTGTCCACTTTATTTTCCTGTTTAACAACTTTAAACATGTTTTAGGGCAGAACAGTAGCAAATTCATAAATTGCATATGAGGTTTTTTTCCGGAAATGTTGTTTGTTGTTCCGGCCTCATTTAAACTTGCCTAAATAGATAGTTTCATTATGCTTCACCCCTTGCCATGTTTAACAACATTTAACATTGTTGTGTACCTAAACGAGAGTGAACTAAATAACTCGGATGTGGTGTTCCGTCAATATGCAACTCGTTGCATATTGAGCTCCACTTAATGTGTAGTGTTGTTGGTTGCACTTTGCCATGCCATGCCTCATTAAACCGGACATGCATCATACTTGGTTGTGCATCATGCCATGATTATGCGATGGTTGTTTACTATGTTGTTTGCTTCTTTCCGGTTTGCTTCTCTCGTTAGCTTCGGTTTCGTTCCGGAGTTGTGAGGATTCGTTCGACTACTCCCGTCCGTCTTCTTCATGGACTCGTTCTTCTTCCTTGCGGGATTTCAGGCAAGATGACCACTACCCTGGATCTCACTACTATCATTGCTATGCTAGTTGCCTCGTTCTTTCGCTATGCTGCGCTAGCTATTACCTGTTTATCCAGCCATCCCATATTGCCATGAACCTCTAACCTTTGACACCTTTCCCATGCAAACCGTTGTTTGGCTATGTTACCGCTTTGCTCAGCCCCTCTTATAGCGTTGCTAGTTGCAGGTGAAGTTGAAGATTTCTCCATGGTGGACAGGGTTTATGTTGGGATATCACAATATCTCTTATATTATTAATGCATCTATATACTTGGTAAAGGGTGGAAGGCTCGGCCTTATGCCTGGTGTTTTGTTCCACTCTTGCCGCCCTAGTTTCCGTCATACCGGTGTTATGTTCCCAGATTTTGCGTTCCTAACGCGGTCGGGTGATTTATGGGACCCCCCTGACAGTTCGCTTTGAATAAAACTTGTCCAGCAAGGCCCAACTTTGACTTTTACCATTTGCCTCACCACCACCCACTTTTTCCCTTGGGAGTCGCTCTCTCGAGGGTCATCTTTATTTAGCCCCCCCGGGCCAATGCTTGTCTAAGTGTTGGTCCAAACTAGAGCCACTTGCGGTGCCGCCCCTAGGCAACTTGGGGTATCGTCGGTTGCCGTACGTACTGCTCATCCGGTCGTGGCCTGAGACGAGATACGCGCGGCTACTATCAGGGTGTCGGCACACCGGGAGGTCTTGCTGGTCTTGTTTTACCATTGACGAAATGTCTTGATGTACCGGGATTCCGAGACTGATCGGGTCTTCCTGGGTGAAGGTCTATTCCTTCGATGATCGCGAGAGCTTGTCATGGGCTAAGTTGGGACACCCCTGCAGGGTATAAACTTTCGAGAGCCGTGCCCGCGGTTATGTGGCAGATGGGAATTTGTTAATGTCCGGTTGTAGATAACTTGACACTTGATCCAAATTAAAACGCATCAACCGAGTGTGTAGCCGTGACGGTCTCTTCTCGGCGGAGTCCGGGAAGTGAACATGGTTTCTGGGTTATGTTTGACGTAAGTAGGTGTTCAGGATCACCTCTTGATCATTGCTAGCTTCACGACCGTTCCTTTGTTTCTCTTCTCGCTCTCATTTGCGTATGTTAGCCACCATATCATGCTTAGTCGCTGCTGCAACCTCACCACTTTACCCCTTCCTTTCCCATTAAGCTTTGCTAGTCTTGATACCCATGGTAATGGGATTGCTGAGTCCTCGTGACTCACCAGATACTTCCAAACCCAGTTTGCAGGTGCCTATGTTACCGAGCGGGTGACGCAACCAAGCTCAAGGAGGAGCTCGAAGAAGATCTTGCCCTTTGTGTTGTTTCGTTCTAGTTGATCTGTAGTGGAGCCCAGTTGGGGTCGATCGGGGACCTTTTGTCGCATTTGGGGTTCTTCTTTTATTTTGGTTCCGTAGTCGGACCTTGATTGTATCTGGATGATGTAATGCCTTATTCTTGTAATTGTGTGAAGTGGCGATTGTAAGCCAACTATGTATCTCTTTCCCTTATGTATTACATGGGTTGTGTGAAGATTACCTCACTTGCGACATTGCTTTCAATGCGGTTATGCCTCTAAGTCGTGCTTCGACACGTGGGAGATATAGCCGCATCGAGGGCATTACAAGTTGGTAATCAGAGCCTTCCCCGACCTTAGGAGCCCCACTGCTTGATCGTTTTTAGCGGCCGAGTTGTGTCTAGAAAAATGTTTTGAGTCATTTAGGATTATATATATCGGAGAGTTAGGAATTCTTTTTACTCCTCAGTCTCTTCTTCGCTCTGGTAAGGCATCCTGACGTAGAGTTTTGACTCTTCTCTTCTCAAATTTCACTAAATTTTTTTTAGGATCACGCGGGTATCTTAGAATCGTTCCGATGGTTTTATGATGACAACATTGTCTTGGTGCCTCCCGTCAGCAGGGGTTTTTTTTTAGTGGAGGTGTCCCGGGGAGTTGAGCTCTGAGGTGTTGTCGTCATAATTTTATCGTTGCAGTTCTGGAATACCTGAGTTTAGTACGCCGACATCGAAAATCTCCTTTATGCAGTTGTTGGTGAGATAACCCCGCTAACCCAGTACTGAGGTGAGTACGGGAGTATTGCCATGACTCGTATAACGGATGCTTTTCGAAGGTTGAGGTAGACGATTTCCGAAGGTTTCTTGGTTATGTGTTGACGGATGGATACAGCTTGGATGTAGGTCTTGTTAGTTTGGGTGAGATATATTGCTTCCCCTGTATCCCCAACACCAGATTGCATAACCAGAAAGTTTCGGGAGTTTTATAGGTGGGAATTCAAGTAGCTCCTAGAATATCTTTCTGACAGATGCATGATATGGGATTGGGTAAATCTCTATCATATGTTTGTTCCGGCTTATTCTGCAAGCCAAATCCTTTGTTTTGTGTTATTTGTGGTATTCGAGTTGCTTCGATGTCAAATGTTGAATCCATACCTTTCCTAAACGGTGTTCTCATATTGCTATGTGAATACTAATCCTTCTTGATCATCGAGGTTGTCATGTTAATTCTTTTCCAACCGGCATGCTTTCCCTTCAAGTGGATCCCATCATTTTTCCCATCCGCAAGATCAATTCTAAGTTTTCTCAACGGTGTTTGTTTCGTTCATCCCAAGTTGTCCTTGTTTTTCCCTGCCCTCCCACCCTTTTTCTTCAAGGACACATATTTCTTAATCATGTATCCTTTTATTTTTGTGAAGTTTCTCCATTCTTTTCCGTCAATGTTCTTACCCGGTGGTTCTCAAGAAGATGTCCTACTAGTTCGTCATTCCTCTTTCCTTTCTCTTCTCCGGTGGATTCAAGTCAAGTTTTGTTGATCATACCTTTTTTCCTCATTTCAATGTCTTCTCATACCGGTGCACCTCCTTATCATTCTACTTCTCGCTATTTGTTATTCCGGAGTGCTCAAGATATCTCGAAGATTCGTGTTTCAACTCTGCATTCGTTCAAGCTCTTTCGAGATTGCTATCTCATTCAAGTCATTTAATTCAACCGGTGCAACATCTCTTTTAAATATTTTCAATGGTGTTCTTTTGAGTGGGCCCTAACCCACAGGTCTTTTCCCAGGATCTTACCTGACTCTTCTATTTTCCGGAGCTATCCCAAATTCTTCTCCAAGTTTGACGTAAGAATGAGTTATCATCAGTCAAATGCTTTTCTCCAAGATCTTTCAAATTCTTTTCGTAGTTGGCTCAACCTCTTCGCTTTTGATTCTTCCGGTGTGCCTCAATAATTCTTGGTGGTGTTTCTCGTTGTCATTCTCATCATTTGAAGACCGAAGAAGAGTTTCTCTTTAATCTTGCTCTATTCTCTTCAAGATTCATGGTGCTAGCTTGTTGCCATCCTCTCATAATTGTTTTTCGATTGTGAGAATCTTTTTCACCCATCAGGAGATATTCAAGAGTCTTCTCAGTTTGTCATCCGGAGTCCATCAATTCAGGTTTATTCATTCTCAGCTGCCAGTTATCATTCTCCTATCGTGCTGGTGCCATCCTCATAATTGTTTTTGGTTGTCACAATTCTTTTCTTACCATCCGGAGTATTTCTTGAGTTGTTTCCATTTCTTTCCTCCGAAGTCCATCATGTCATAATTCTTCATTCTCAGCGTGTAGCTATCGTTCTCCAAATCTTACCGGTGATTTGTTCAAATATCCCCTAATCAGTTCATGTTCTCTTCGTTCTCATGTATCTAAATCCCCTCAAATATCTTCATTCGTTTTCCAATTCTTTCCGGTGAATTGTGCCTTTGCTACTTTCATTTTGAATTCTTACGGTGGTTCGTTCAAGATTTCACTTCCTTCGTTATCATATCAATTCATTCGTTGTTTCCAAATCCCACCGGTGGTTCCATCAATACCTTCTCAAGTTCGCGCTATATCTCTTTTAATCCTTTCTACGGGAATAAGTAGTATGCCGAATCCATTGCTTGCCATCAATTTAATGTGATGAAGGATAATCATACAATAAATCTTATTCTTATTTCCTCGAGGTGATTCTATTCTTTTCTACCGGAGTTTGTCCGTGACATCAATTTCTCAATTATATGTTGTTCATCTTTCTTCCGGAGTTCCAAGTTTTCCGCTGTATTTCATCGCGAAGCTCCATCTAAATCATTGCAAGGGATCACCTTGTGTTTTCAACTTCTCTTTCTTTGTTATCATCCTTTGATTTTATTACCGGAGTTCTCACGAAGGCTCAACATGGTGGTTCGTCAAGGATTCTTTTCATTCTTCATTTGTTCTTCAAGATTTCTCTTGAAGTTATGATCCGCCAAGCTATACTCAAAAATAAACATGGTGCTCAACACATGTTTTGTTTTGAGGGGCTCAAGTATTCTTTATCTTGCATTTTAAAGTGCAATTTTTTTCAACCGTATCATTCGAGGTGGTATTATGTCATTCTTGATAATTTGAGTTCATGTCTCATGATTCACATGTTGTTAAGAATGAGATATTTAAATCCATCATTTTCTCTTTGTTCAAGAGATCTTTTCAACCAATCAACTTCTACGTTGGAGTTATCTTGTGTCATATTTCACCTAAAGCCTTTCCTTAAGGGTTGTTGTTATTTGTGGTGATTATGCATGACCCAAGCTTGCTCTCTATTCACTTGGTGGAAGAAGTTTTTCTTATCTTCATTGATCTCAACCAATCAATAGTTTCCATTAGTGGCCGGTTGTCACCTCATAGTCTCGAGATGTTTTCCATAAGCCCACAACAAGCTTGTGCTTCTCGTTTTTGATTTTCCAACAACTCCGTTCGATTCTTCTTTGCAAGGATGCTTTCTGAGCTCATTTGTGGCAGAAGTTGGCATTTTCTTCTCCATTCTTTTATTTCAATGATCTATCTTCTATTCTTTCTTCCGGAGGCAATGTGATGTTGCTATTTTCACTCATCATCTCGTTTTGTCAAGATCATGTTATTTTCTTAACCGGAGTGTTGTGTTCTCATTCAAGCTTTTTCATCTTATCAAGTTTTGCCTCTCGTCTCAACCGGAGTGCGGTTTGTAATGTTTCTTACCCCTTGTGCCATTCTTTCAATTCCGGAGGCAGTGTGTTGTTGATTTCATCATGTATCCTCTCATCTTGGCAAGTTCTTGTTCAATTCCTTCCATTTTCAGTCGGAGTGCTGCCCAAATTATATCAGTCTTATTCCTCCTCTATCTAGTTTTAACCAGAGTGGTTTCAATATCTATCTTATCACTAAACCTCTTGGTTCTCGTCATATTCCTTGTTCCTCTTGTCCAACGAATTGTTTGCAATCTTGGTCATCTCCGTTGTTTTGTTTCTTTCAATTTGCTCAACCTCTCAAGGTTCATGGTTTCACTCGTTCGTCAAAGAAGCAACTTTGTTTTACCTCTCCTCTTTTCCCTCCGTTGCCATCCTAGATCTCGGGACGAGATCCTCTCGTAGTGGTGGAGTGTTGTAACGCCCCGGATCCGATGCGCCAGGTGTCCGCCAGTTATTTGCCGTTGTTGCCATGTCATTGCTTGCGTGTTGCATTTCACCATGTCATCATCTGCATTTCATCAGCATGTTTTTCAAAACTTGCATCCGTTCGGGTTCCCCCGGTTCTCTCCGTTGTCCGTTCGGAGTCCAGACACACTGGCACGCGCCCGCGGCACCTCCGAAATATTATTTTATAAGTGACATAAAAATGTTCTCGGAATGGGTTGCAACTTGTCGTGCGGTCTTATTATAGTGTAGACAGACCGCCTGCCAAGTTTCATCGCATTCGGAGTCCATTTGTTAGCCCAACCGTTAAACCTACAACCACAATATAGTCGGTTTAATCGTCGGACGTTTTCGGTCTCCGGAAACAGTTGTCGGGCTGCACTTCCCTTCTCTCCCCTCAGCCCAAGTCTCTCTCTCACAGCCCACCTAGGCCACTCTACCTCTCCTCGCTTCCGGAACCGCCCGATCATGATCGGAGGGTCCGAAAACCCCCCTAGACCAAACCCTAGCCAAAAACTGCTATATAAAACCCCTCCTCCTTCCATTTTTGGGCAGCCTAGCCCCTCCCCTACCTCCCAGCCGCCTCCCTCCTCGAAATCAGCGCCTCCTCCCTCATTTTCCGCGCAGCCAGCCACCTCCCTCCCTTGGATCTGGTGCTGCCAGCCCGCCGCCGCCACTTGGCGATCAGCCATTGGGCGCGCCGCCGCCAGACGCCGCCAGGGCCAACCGGCGCCCGCCATGTGGCCTGGCCACGTCGCCCCTGTCCTCCTCGCGCCGCCGCGAAACCCGCGGGCCCGTGGAACCCAGATCGGGGCCCGGCAAGCCCATCTGGGCCCGAGGCCGCCCCAGCCTCCCGCGCCCGAGCGCTCGCGTCCTCCTCGAGCTGCCCGAGTCGCCGTCCCGCCGCCGGCGACCAGGGCCTCGCCGTCGCCGCCGGGCTCCGCCCCGCGCCCCGCAGGACGTCGCCTCCTCGCCAGGGCGTCGCCTCCCCGTCGCCCTCTCCTTCCCAGCTCTCTCCCTCACCCGATCTCCCTTTCTTTCCTTTCTACAGATCCGCCGCCGCCGGAGCTTGGCAGCTCGCCGCCGGCCTCCTCCACCCGGATCCGCCCGGGATCCACCAGATCCGAGACCCCGCGATCCATTCCCGGCCTCGCCAGTGACCAGACCCCGCTGCCATCGCCGGGAACCGCCGCCGGCGCGGCCTTCTTCGACCCTGCGCGCGTGCGGGCACACGCGCAGCGTGCCTCTGCACGTGGGCCCCGCAAGCCGGCCCAGACCAGCAGCGCCAGCGCCCTCCTCACCGACTGGGCCGAGCCCATCGGTGAGCTACCACCCCGCGCCCATGTCCTGTTTCGGCCCACTGCATGGATTCGGCCCGTGACTTGTTTTTTTCCTGCGTTGCGATTTTGTCATTAAATCCTGGACATGCATATTTCAGAATTGCCATTAATCTTGCATTGTTCACACCTAATAAACCGTGCATCGGAGTAAAATGTTTTATATATGTAACTTGCTTAAAATTTTGCCTAGTTTCATAATATGCCACTTTCATCCATGTTAAAAATGTTTAAAATGTTGTTTACATTAATTTGCTCCTATGCCATGCTAAAATGATTTATTTCATAACTAATTAACCGTAGCTCCGATTTTAACAAACTTTATATGTAAATGGGGTGGAAAAATGCCTAGTTTAACATTGTCCACTTTATTTTCCTGTTTAACAACTTTAAACATGTTTTAGGGCAGAACAGTAGCAAATTCATAAATTGCATATGAGGTTTTTTTTCCGGAAATGTTGTTTGTTGTTCCGGCCTCATTTAAACTTGCCTAAATAGATAGTTTCATTATGCATCACCCCTTGCCATGTTTAACAACATTTAACATTGTTGTGTACCTAAACGAGAGCGAACTAAATAACTCGGATGTGGTGTTCCGTCAATATGCAACTCGTTGCATATTGAGCTCCACTTAATGTGTAGTGTTGTTGGTTGCACTTTGCCATGCCATGCCTCATTAAACCGGACATGCATCATACTTGGTTGTGCATCATGCCATGATTATGCGATGGTTGTTTACTATGTTGTTTGCTTCTTTCCGGTTTGCTTCTCTCGTTAGCTTCGGTTTCGTTCCGGAGTTGTGAGGATTCGTTCGACTACTCCCGTCCGTCTTCTTCATGGACTCGTTCTTCTTCCTTGCGGGATTTCAGGCAAGATGACCGCTACCCTGGATCTCACTACTATCATTGCTATGCTAGTTGCCTCGTTCTTTCGCTATGCTGCGCTACCTATTACCTGTTTATCCAGCCATCCCATATTGCCATGAACCTCTAACCTTTGACACCTTTCCCATGCAAACCGTTGTTTGGCTATGTTACCGCTTTGCTCAGCCCCTCTTATAGCGTTGCTAGTTGCAGGTGAAGTTGAAGATTTCTCCATGGTGGACAGGGTTTATGTTGGGATATCACAATATCTCTTATATTATTAATGCATCTATATACTTGGTAAAGGGTGGAAGGCTCGGCCTTATGCCTGGTGTTTTGTTCCACTCTTGCAGCCCTAGTTTCCGTCATACCGGTGTTATGTTCCCGGATTTTGCGTTCCTAACGCGGTCGGGTGATTTATGGGACCCCCCTGACAGTTCGCTTTGAATAAAACTTGTCCAGCAAGGCCCAACTTTGACTTTTACCATTTGCCTCACCACCACCCACTTTTTCCCTTGGGAGTCGCTCTCTCGAGGGTCATCTTTATTTAGCCCCCCCGGGCCAATGCTTGTCTAAGTGTTGGTCCAAACTAGAGCCACTTGCGGTGCCGCCCCTAGGCAACTTGGGGTATCGTCGGTTGCCGTACGTACTGCTCATTCGGTCGTGGCCTGAGACGAGATACGCGCGGCTACTATCAGGGTGTCGGCACGCCGGGAGGTCTTGCTGGTCTTGTTTTACCATTGTTGAAATGTCTTGATGTACCGGGATTCTGAGACTGATCGGGTCTTCCTGGGTGAAGGTCTATTCCTTCGATGATCGCGAGAGCTTGTCATGGGCTAAGTTGGGACACCCCTGCAGGGTATAAACTTTCGAGAGCCGTGCCCGCGGTTATGTGGCAGATGGGAATTTGTTAATGTCCGGTTGTAGATAACTTGACACTTGATCCGAATTAAAACGCATCAACCGAGTGTGTAGCCGTGACGGTCTCTTCTCGGCGGAGTCCGGGAAGTGAACACGGTTTCTGGGTTATGTTTGACGTAAGTAGGTGTTCAGGATCACCTCTTGATCATTGCTAGCTTCACGACCGTTCCTTTGTTTCTCTTCTCGCTCTCATTTGCGTATCTTAGCCACCATATCATGCTTAGTCGCTGCTGCAACCTCACCACTTTACCCCTTCCTTTCCCATTAAGCTTTGCTAGTCTTGATACCCATGGTAATGGGATTGCTGAGTCCTCGTGACTCACCAGATACTTCCAAACCCAGTTTGCAGGTGCCTATGTTACCGAGCGGGTGATGCAACCAAGCTCAAGGAGGAGCTCGAAGAAGATCTTTTCCTTTGTGTTGTTTCGTTCTAGTTGATCTGTAGTGGAGCCCAGTTGGGGTCGATCGGGGACCTTTTGTCGCATTTGGGGTTCTTCTTTTATTTTGGTTCCGTAGTCGGACCTTGATTGTATCTGGATGATGTAATGCCTTATTCTTGTAATTGTGTGAAGTGGCGATTGTAAGCCAACTATGTATCTCTTTCCCTTATGTATTACATGGGTTGTGTGAAGATTACCTCACTTGCGACATTGCTTTCAATGCGGTTATGCCTCTAAGTCGTGCTTCGACACGTGGGAGATATAGCCGCATCGAGGGCGTTACAATCACCAATTTCATGATGCTCATCGCTGTGCGTGAGTAATCCCATCGTAGGCTTGCTGGACAGTGATGAGTTGGATGAGATTTACCATGTAATCGAGTTAGTTTTGTTAGGGTTTGATCCCTAGTATCCATTATGTTCTAAGATTGATGTTGCTATGACTTTTCCATGCTTAATGCTTGTCACTATGGCCCGAGTGCCATGATTTCAGATCTGAACCTATTATGTTTTCATCAATATATGTGAGTTCTTGATCCTATCTTGCAAGTCAATAGTCACCTACTATGTGTTATGATCCGGCAACCCCGAAGTGACAATAATCGGGGCCACTCCCGATGATGACCGTAGTTTGAGGAGTTCATGTATTCATTAAGTGTTAATGCTTTGGTCCGGTACTCTATTAAAAGGAGGCCTTAATATCCCTTAGTTTCCAATAGGACCCCGCTCCCACGGGAGGGTAGGACAAAAGATGTCATGCAAGTTCTTTTCCATAAGCACGTATGACTATATTCGGAATACATGCCTACATTACATTGATGAACTGGAGCTAGTTCTGTGTCACCCTATGTTATAACTTTTGCATGAGGAATCGCATCCGACATAATTATCCATCACTGATCCATTGCCCACGAGCTTTTCACATATTGATCTTTGCTTAGTTACTTTTCCATTGCCACTGTTACGATTGCTATAAAACCGCTACTGTTACTTTTGCCACCGTTACCGTTACTTCCATACTACTTGGCTACTAAATACTTTGCTGCAGATATTAAGTATTTCAGGTGTGGTTGAATTGACAACTCAACTGCTAATACTTGAGAATATTCTTTGGCTCCCCTTGTGTCGAATCAATAAATTTGGGTTGAATACTCTACCCTCGAAAACTGTTGCGATCCCCTATTCTTGTGGGTTATGAAGACTATTTTATGGCTCCGTTGCAGGGGAGCATAGCTCTATTCTTTGAGTCACTTGGGATTTATATCTGCTGATACTATGAGGAACTTGAAAGATGAAAGAACTAACATTTTTCCCTCAACTACAAGGGGAGGTAAGGAACTACCATCTATCTCTGCACTTGATTCACCTTCTATTTTGAGTAAACTTGCGACACCTACACATGTTATTGATTCTGATATGTTGCATGTTATTGATGATGTCACTTCTGTTATGCATGATGCTTATGATGAAACTACTTCTATGCTTGATAATACTGTGCCATTAGGTGAATTTCTTGATGAACAACTTGCTAGGGTTAGAGAGAATGAAATTATTGAAACAAATAATATTGATGAAAGTGATGACGAAGATTCTCCCCCTAGATACGAATTGCCTAATGTGCCTGAGGGTTATGTTATGGATGAAGAAATTGCTAGAGATCTTTTTGCTTACAAAGATAGATATGATCTTAAGAAACTATTAGCTAAGCTGGAAGAAAAGTCTTTGAATGCTAGAATGAAATATGACCCTGCTTTTGCTACTTCACCTATCTGTATTTCTGATAAGGATTATGATTTCTCTATCGATCCTGAGTTAATTACTTTGGTTGAATCTGATCCTTTTTATGGCTATGAATCTGAAACTGTTGTGGCACATCTTACTAAACTGAATGATATAGCCACCCTATTCACTCATGAGGAAAAAATTCGTTACTACTATATTCTTAAGTTATTTCCGTTCTCATTAAAGGGTGGTGCTAAAACATGGTTTAATTCTCTTGCTCCTGGTTGTGTGCGTAGTCCCCAGGATATGATTTATTACTTCTCTGCTAAATATTTCCCCGCTCATAAGAAACAAGCCGCTTTAAGGGAAATATATAATTTTGTGCAAATTGAAGAAGAGAGTCTCCCACAAGCTTGGGGGAGGCTTCTCCGGTTACTTAATGCTTTGCCTGATCATCCTCTCATGAAAAATGAAATACTTGATATCTTTTATAATGGACTAACCGATGCTTCCAGAGACCACCTAGATAGTTGTGCTGGTTGTGTTTTCAGGGAAAGAACTACTGAGCAAGCTGAATTGCTATTGAATAATATATTGAGTAATGATAATGATTGGACACTTCCTGAACCAACTCTGAAGAAAATGGGTATTCTATTTCTAAATCCTGAAGATATGCAAGAGGCAAAGAAATCTATGAAAGAAAAGGGTATTAAAGCCGAAGATGTTAAGAATTTACCACCTATTGAAGAAATACATGGTCTTGATAGCCCGACATAGGTAGTAAAGGTAAATTCTCTGTATAGATTTGATGAAGGTGATATTCCTCGTAATAACTCTGCTAGCCAATGCTTGGATGAGTTTGATAATTTTATTGTGAAACAAGAAAACTTCAATGCTTATGTTGGTAGACAATTGAAACGTAATGCTTATATGATTGAAAACTTGAGTGATTATATGTCTAGATTTAAAGGTGACCTTAAACTCATTAGTAAACATGCTTCTATGGTTACCACTCAGGTAGAACAAGTACTTAAAGCTCAAGATGATTTGCTCAATGAATTAAATAATAAGAAAAATGATAATGTTGTTAGAGTTGTGACTAGAGGGGGTAAAATGACTCAGGAACCTTTGTATCCTGAGGGCCACCCTAAGAGAGTCGAGCAAGATTCTCAGAGAACTAATGTTGATGCACCTAGTCCTTCTAAGAAAAAGAAAAAGAAAAATGATAGGACTTTGCATGATTCTAGTGAACCTGTTGTTGACACACCTGAGAATCCCATTGATATTTCTATATCTGATGCTAAAACACAATCTGGTAATGAACATGAGCCTAGTGATAATGTTAGTGATGATGTTCATGTTGATGCTCAACCTAGTAATAATAATGATGTAGAGATTGAACCTGTTGTTGATCTTGATAACCCACAATCAAAGAATCAACGTTATGATAAGAGAGACTTCATTGCTAGGAAGCACGGTAAAGAAAGAGAACCATGGGTTTAGAAACCCATACCCTTTCCTCCTAAACCATCCACGAAAAAGGATGATGAGGATTTTGAGAGCTTTGCTGAAATGATTAGACCTATCTTTTTGCGTATGCGTTTGACTGATATGCTTAAAATGAACCCTTATGCTAAGTATATGAAAGATATTGTTACAAATAAAAGAAAGATACCGGAAGCTGAAATTTCCATCATGCTTGCCAATTATACTTTTAAAGGTGGAATACCAAAGAAACTAGGAGATCCAGGAGTACCAACTATACCATGCTCCATTAAAAGAAACTATGTTAAAACTGCTTTATGTGATCTTGGAGCCGGTGTTAGTGTTATGCCTCTATCTTTATATCATAGACTTGATTTGAATAAGTTGACACCTACTGAAATATCTTTGCAAATGGTCGATAAATCAACCGCTATACCTATCGGTATTTGTGAGGATGTGCCTGTTGTGGTTGCAAATGTTACTATTTTAACGGACTTTGTTATTCTTGATATTCCCGAGGATGATAGTATGTCTATTATTCTTGGTAGACCCTTTTTGAATACTGCAGGGGCTGTTATTGATTGCATCAAAGTCAATGTCACTTTTCATGTTAATGGTAATGAGCATACGGTACACTTTCTGAGGGAACAACCTCAAGTCCACAGTATCAATTCTATTGGAAAAATTTCAACGATTACTATTGGAGGTTTTGAATTTCCTCTCCCTACTGTCAAGAAGAAAAATGAAATTCTTATTATTGGGGACGTGCATATCCCCGTTGAGGTAACCTAGTGTTATTCGAAAATTCTCCGGTTTCATGTTATTCGAAAAGAGTTTGTTAACAAGACTTGATCAACCTTGTTAATGGATTCCTTTTGATGAGCATGAGATGGATGAAGTTAGAAAGCACAACTTTCTGTACCCTCCTTTTACTTTCTGTTATTTAGATTAAATAAAGAAAAAAAATAGCATCTTCTGTCGATTTTCTGAATTATCCTTGCAATAAAAATACCCCGAAAATGAAAGTTCTCCAAATGTCCTGAAAATGAAAAATGATTTTTTGTAGAATATTTAAGAATATCTGGCACTGAGAACACACCAGGGGGACCCACCATTTGGCCACGAGGGTGTAGGGCGCGCCCACCCCTCTGGGGCGCGCCCCTGCCTCGTGGGCCCCATGTGGCCCCCTCCACTTATTCTAGCACCCACACATTTCTTCTTCCTCCAGAAAAATCCTCCGATAGCTCAAACCCGTGTTCTAGCTCATCTTGCTGCCTTTTTCGATCTCCTTGCTCAAAGCTTCATTCACTAAACTGTTTTGGGAGATTGTTCTTCGGTATGTGACTCCTCCAATGGTCCAATTATTTTTTGTTCTAGTGCTTTATTCATTGCAATTTTTTGCTGCTAAGGTGACCCTGTTCTTGAGCTTTCATGTCAAATTTATATGGTCCAAAGTAGTTTTAGTGCATGATATAGCCTCTAGGCACTTGTGGGAGTAGTTGCTATCAATCTTGTTGAGTTTGGTTCACTTTTATTTTGAGTCACTAAAATTTCAGAAACTTTCCAGAGAAAGAAAAATGCATAGGAAAATATACCAAGGTGGTTCCTCAAGGAAGCAAGCACCAAGGCTCGCGATACATGAGCCGGATGATGAACCATCGAGGGAAGCTCAAGTGCGGCCTTGTGAATGGCCGTCAGAGGAGTTTATGCTCCAGGCAGCCATCAAGGCTGAATTTGACACGTATGTGCGTAATGCTGATCTTGGGGACTTCGTGTCAGATAAGTGCCCGCAACACTACTACATAACTGATTCCTTTGTGAAGAGGTTTAAATTTACATTTTCGCGAAATTCTCACACTGTTTTATTTGATCTTTATGATAAATCCTATACCATGGACCTAGAAGATTTTAATACTGCTTGTAAACTCCCGCAGTGGGGCAATGTTAGTGAACCTCGCAAATCTGAATATAAAGACTTTCTTGCTAGTATCACTGTGGGGGAATCTAGAGAAATCACACAAGCTAACATAGGGAGCATTCGTTTTCCTTCCATACATTATTTTGCTCTCTTTAAAGGTAGATGCATTAATGGTAAAGATGAGGCTTGTCACATGTGCGTTCTAGATCTTAGTGTCCTCAAGAGTGCAGTATTAGGTGATAAACAATATAACTTGGGGGCCATTGTTGCACGAAGGTTGCATCTTAATAATATAAGTGGAGATTTGTTTGGTGGAATTTATGCAACTCATGTAGCTAATTATCTTGGTGTACCTATACATGGAAATGATAGGGAGTTACCTCCTGCTTATCTAGATTATAATGCTATGGTTCGCCATCAGTTTGTTGAGAGGAACGAACAGCCTCTTAGTACCGACTAATCTTTGACAGACGTTGCACTATCCATATTGCCTTCCATGCTCCTACTTTCTTTAACTTTCAGGCAAAAAGGAGATATGTTATAACTAGGGAGGAGGCAAATGAGTACGAGAGGAGGACGGAGGCAGCTCGCCTCCAAGCTGCAGCCCGTCAAGCAGTAGCTGCTGCATCTCAGTACGACCCCAGCTTTGACTTTGAATATCCGCCAGGCCAGCCGTGGGCATAGACCAACTTAGACCAAAACCTAAGCTTGGGGGAGTACGTATTTCTCACCGATATTACATTCATGTTCACACACTCATTCTAGCTGTCGGTGCTCATACTTTTTCTTGTACTATCCATGCTAGTTTATTTTCTTTTCTAAGCTTTCTTCTTGTGTGTTCTAAAAACCTTAAGAAAAACCAAAAAAATTAGTGGTAGCTTTTAGCTAGTTTACTTTCCATGCCTTTAGTAGTAGTAATTAAAAGAAAACCCAAAAAGATTTCTCGTTCTTCTTTTGCTTGTTGGTAGCTTTCCCATGTAAATAGTTTTATTTCTTTTCTTTTCTATGGGGGTCGAGAGGAGAAGACCATGATGAAATGTTGGGGCTCTCATTTGCATTATTGTTGATTCAACCAAGAGCCCATATTACCTTGTTTTCTCCCTTGTATTAAATGCTTACAGATTCCAGCTTAGTCCAATGCACGTGCACTATTATTATTATCCACACCATTCGGTCGTGCGAGTGAAAGGCAATAATAACGATATATGATGGGCTGATTGAGATGAGAGAAGCTGGTATGAACTCGACCTATCTTGTTTTTGTAAATATGATTAGTTCATCGTTCCTGATTCAGCCTATTACGAATGAAACATGTTTGCAATGACAATTAGAGATTATAGTTGCTCATGCCATGCTTAATTAGCTAGGAATTTATAATGGTTTACCTTGCGTGCCAACATGCTATTAAAATGGTTGTGATGTGGTATGATGAGGTGGTATCCTCCTTTGAACGATTCGAGTGGCTTGACTTGGCACATGTTCACGCATGTAGTTGAAACAAAATCAACATAGCCTCCATGATATTTATGTTCATGGTGATTTATATCCTACTCATGCTTGCACTCATTGTTGATTAATCTTAATGCATGTTCATGACTGTTGTCACTCTCTAGTTGGTCGCTTCCCAGTCTCTTTCTAGCCTTCACTTGTACTAAGCGGGAATACTGCTTGTGCATCCACTTCCATAAACCCTAAAGTTATTCCATATGAGTCCACCATACCTTCCTATATGCGGTATTTACCTGCCGTTCCAAGTAAATTTGTATGTGCCAAACTCTAAACCTTCAAATGAAATTCTGTTTTGTATGCTCGAATAGCTCATGTATCAACTAGGGCTATTGATATCTTCCATGCTAGGTGGGTTATTCTCACGATGAGTGGACTCTGCTCATCATTCACGAGAAAATGGCTAGTAACCGGGATGCCCAGTCCCATGCTCAAATCAAATCAATATAATTGCAAACAAAACTCCCCCAGGACTGTTGTTACTTGGAGGCACCCATTGTTTCGGACAAGCCATGGATTGATGTTTGTTGGTGGAGGGGGAGTATAAACTTTACCATTCTGTTTGGGAAGCCTATAATGTGTGTAGCATGGAAGATATCGAGATCTCTTGGTTGTTATGTTGACAATGAAAGTATACCACCCAATATATTATTTATCTCTATTTCAAAACTCGAGCTCTGGCACCTTTGCAAATCCTTGCTTCCATCTGCGAAGGGCCTATCTATTTACTTCTATGTTGAGTCATCATGCTCTTATTAAAAAGCACCAGTTGGAGAGCACTGCTGTCATTTGTATGCATTGCTATTAATTTACATTGAGTATGACTGTGACTGGATCTCTTTTACCATGAATTACAATGTCTAGTCAGTCCTTGATCTTTAGGGGTGCTCTGCATTTATGTTTTGCGGTCTCAGAAAGGGCTAGCGAGATACCATCTTGTTATATCATATTATGATTATTTTGAGAAAGTGTTGTCATCCGAGATTTATTATTATTGCTCGCTAGTTGATTATGCCATTGATATGAGTAAACATGAGACCTAAATGTTATTGTGAATGTGGTTAGTTCATAATCTTTGCTGAAAACTTGAATGCCAGCTTTACATATTTGCAACAACAAGAGCAAACAGAGTTTGTAAAAGTTTTTCTTTATCACTTTCAGTTTGTCAACTGAATTGCTTGAGGACAAGCAAAGGATTAAGATTGGAGGAGTTGATACGTCTCCAACGTATCTATTTTTCCAAACACTTGTGCCCTTGTTTTGGACTCTAACTTGCACGATTTGAATGGAACTAACCCGGACTAACGCTGTTTTCAACAGAATTGCCATGGTGTTATTTTTGTGCAAAAATAAAAGTTTTCAGAATGATCTGAAAATCCATGTAGACACTTTTTGGAATTAATAAAAAATACTGGCGAAAGAATCAACAGAAGGGGGCCCACACCCTGGCCACGAGGGTGGGGGGCGCGCCCTACCCCCTGGGCGCGCCCCCTGTCTCATGGGCCCCCTAGAGCTCCATCGACCTCAACTCCAACTCCATATATTCACGTTCGGGGAGGAAAAAATAAGAGAGAAGGATTCATCGCGTTTTACGATACAGAGCCGCTGCCAAGCCCTAATCTCTCTCGGGAGGGCTGATTAGGAGTCCGTTCGGGGCTCCGGAGAGGGAAATCCGTCGCTGTCGTCATCATCAACCATCCTCCATCACCAATTTCATGATGCTCACCACCGTGCGTGAGTAATCCCATCATAGGCTTGCTGGACGGTGAGGCGTTGGACGAGATTTACCATGTAATCGAGTTAGTTTTGTTAGGGTTTGATCCCTAGTATCCATTATGTTCTAAGATTGATGTTGCTATGACTTTGCCATGCTTAATGCTTGTCACTAGGGCCTGAGTGCCATGATTTCAGATCTGAACCTATTATGTTTTCATGAATATATGTGAGTTCTTGATCCTATCTTGCAAGTCAATAGTCACCTACTATGTGTTATGATCCGGCAACCCCGAAGTGACAATAATCGGGGCCACTCCCGATGATGACCGTAGTTTGAGGAGTTCATGTATTCACTAAGTGTTAATGCTTTGGTCCGGTACTCTATTAAAGGAGGCCTTAATATCCCTTAGTTCCCAATAGGACCCTGCTGCCACAGGAGGGTAGGACAAAAGATGTCATGCAAGTTCTTTTCCATAAGCACCTATGACTATATTCGGAATACATGCCTACATTACATTGATGAACTGGAGCTAGTTCTGTGTCACCCTATGTTATAACTTTTGCATGAGGAATCGCATCCAACATAATTATCCATCACTGATCCATTGCCCACGAGCTTTTCACATATTGATCTTTGCTTAGTTACTTTTCCGTTGCCACTGTTACGATTGCTATAAAACTGCTACTGTTAGTTTTGCCACCGTTACCATTACTTCCATACTACTTGGCTACTAAATACTTTGCTGCAGATATTAAGTCTTTCAGGTGTGGTTAAATTGACAACTCAACTGCTAATACTTGAGAATATTCTTTGGCTCCCCTTGTGTCGAATCAATAAATTTGGGTTGAATACTCTATCCTAGAAAACTATTGCGATCCCCTATACTTGTGGTTTATTAGGTCCTCCCATGCAGGTGGGCCCAACTCTGGAACCTTCTAGAACCTTCCCGGTACAATACCGAAAAATCCCGAACATTTTTCGGTGGCCAAAATAGGACTTCCCATATATAAATCTTTAACTCCGGACCATTCTGGAACTCTTCGTGATGTCCGAGATCTCATCCGAGACCCCGAACAACTTTCGGTAACCACATACAATTCCCATTACAACTCTAGCGTCACCGAACCTTAAGTGTGTAGACCCGACGGGTTCGGGAACCATGCAGACATGACCGACATGCTTCTCCGGCCAATAACCAATAGCGGGATCTGGATAATCGTATTGGCTCCCACATGTTCCACGATGATCTCATCAGATGAAGCACGATGTCGGGGATTCAATCAATCCCGTATACAATTCCCTTTGTCCATCGGTATGTTACTTGCCCGAGATTCGATCGTTGGTATCCCTATACCTTGTTCAATCCTATTACCGGCAAGTCTCTTTACTCATTCCATAATGCATGATCCCGTGGCTAACTCCTTAGTCACATTGAGCTTATTATGATGATGCATTACCGAGTGGGCCCAGACATACCTCTCCGTCATACGGAGTGACAAATCCCAGTCTCGATTCGTGCCAACCCAACAGACACTTTCGAAGATACCTGTAGTGCACCTTTATAGCCACCCAGTTACGTTGTGACGTTTGATACACCCAAAGCATTCCTACGATATTCGGGAGTTGCACAATCTCATGGTCTAAGGAAGTGATACTTGACATTAGAAAAGCTCTAGCAAACGAACTACGCGATCTTGTTCTATGCTTAGGATTGGGTCTTGTCCATCACATCATTCTCCTAATGATGTGATCCCATTATCAACGACATCCAATGTCCATGGTCAGGAAACCAAAACCATCTATTGATCAATGAGCTAGTCAACTAGAGGCTCACTAGGGACATGTTGTAGTCTATGCATTCAGACATGTATTACGGTTTTCGATTAATACAATTATAACATGAACAATAGACAATTATCATGAACAAGGAAATATAATAATAACCATTTTATTATTGCCTCTAGGGCATATTTCCAACACCAAGGAACATGCCCATCTTATTACGAGTGATCGTCATCACTGAATCTTAGGGCCAGTTCTTTTGGCGGCTTAAAAAATAAGCCTCCTCCTCCCTAGTTTTTTCCATAAGCCATCTCCCTTATTCATTGGGGCTTCTGAACTAGTTATGGGATAACTAATATAGAAGTCTCAACAAATTTTAGGAGCGACTTATTTTTTAAGCTGAGGAGAGGTAGCATATTTTTAAGCCGCTCAAAAGAACCGTCCCTTAATTGATTTTTACACTAATGGGCAGCAGGATCGATGCCTCCGCTGGTACAACTTCTTTCTAAAGCTAAATGTGCTCCTTTTTTTGGGAATGCTCCACTTTATTAATTGATAACAATATTAAACTTTTTGAGGGAATGATATTTTTTTTGAACACAGTACAGACGCAAGTGATGGGACGAACACGGGGAGGAAGAGAAACCAGATCCCATGTGCCGTTGCGCTCAAGAGCGGCAATCTCCTCTTCCATCGCAAACTACCATTCAGGATGAACAACAACATCACGATAAGAGGTAGGCTCAAGTACAACTGAAAGGCCATATTAGCTAGGAGAATAGCGGTCAGGAGGAGGGCAATGTCGAGCCCGAAGACCATAAGTCGGCTGGGACGAGGAAGACGGTGCATGAGAAGTAGATGGCACGTTGGTAGATTCATCTATAACACGTCGACGACGATTATAATGAAAAGGAAAAGTGGGATGAGAAGGAACCACTGGAGGTGATGGATATGGAGAAGACATCGGTGATGAAGGTGGAGTTGTTGGAAATATGCCCTAGAGGCAATAATAAAAGCATTATTATTATATTTCCTTGTTCATGATAATTGTCTTTATTTATGCTATAATTGTGTTATCTGGAAATCGTAATACATGTGTGAATAACAGACATCAACATGTCCCTAGTGAGCCTCTAGTTGACTAGCTCGTTGATCAACAGATAGTCATGATTTCCTGACTATGGACACTGGATGTCATTGATAACGAGATCACATCATTAGGAGAATGATGTGATGGACAAGACCCAATCCTAAACATAGCACAAGATCGTATAGTTCGTTTGCTAGAGTTTTCTAATGTCAAGTATCTTTTCCTTAGACCATGAGATCGTGTAACTCCCGGATACTGTAAGAGTGCTTTGGGTATGCCAAACGTCACAACGTAACTGGGTGACTATAAAGGT
The DNA here is from genome assembly GCF_002162155.2 of Triticum dicoccoides. NCBI lineage: Eukaryota > Viridiplantae > Streptophyta > Magnoliopsida > Poales > Poaceae > Triticum > Triticum dicoccoides. The sequence goes on along the minus strand of NC_041391.1, from coordinate 293,323,362 downwards.
AGACTGCGGGTATCTCCGAAAGTGTCTGTTGGTGACATGGATCAAGACTGGGATTTGTCACTCCGTATGACGGAGAGGTATCACTGGGCCCACTCGGTAATGCATCATCATAATGAGCTCAGAGTGACCAAGTGTCTGGTCACGGGATCATGCATTACGGTACGAGTAAAGTGACTTGCCGGTAACGAGATTGAACGAGGTATTGGGATACCGACAATCGAATCTCGGGCAAGTAACATATCGATAGACAAAGGGAATAGCGTACGGGGTTGATTGAATCCTCGACATCGTGGTTCATCCGATGAGATCATCGTGGAGCATGTGGGAGCCAACATGGGTATCCAGATCCCGCTGTTGGTTATTGACCGAAGAGTCGTCTCGGTCATGTCTGCTTGTCTCCCGAACCCGTAGGGTCTACACACTTAAGGTTCGGTTACGCTAGGGTTGTAGGGATATGTATATGCAGTAACCCGAATGTTGTTCGGAGTCCCGGATGAGATCCCGGACGTCACGAGGAGTTCCGAAATGGTCCGGAGGTAAAGATTTATATATGGGAAGTCCTGTTTCGGACATCGGGACAAGTTTCGGGGTTATCGGTATTGTACCGGGACCACCGGAAGGGTCCCGGGGGTCCACCGGGTGGGTCCACCTGTCCCGGGGGGCCACATGGGCTTTAAGGGGGTGCGCCTTGGCCTAATGGGCCAAGGGCACCAGCCCCACATAGGCCCATGCGCCTAGGGTTCAAGGGGGCAAGAGTCCTAGGAGGGTAAGGCACCTCCTAGGTGCCTTGGGGGGGAGGGAAACCCCCCCTTGGCCGCCGCACCCCCTAGGAGATTGGATCTCCTAGGGCCGGCCACCCCCCTTGGCACCCCTATATATAGTGGGGGGAGAGGAGGGACTTCATACCTGAACGCCCTGGCCTTTGGTTGCCTCCTTCTCCCTCCTCAACACCTCCTCCACCTCCATAGTGCTTAGCGAAGCTCTGCCGGAGTACTGCAGCTCCATCAACACCACGCCGTCGTGCTGCTGCTGGTGCCATCTCCCTCAACCTCTCCTCCCTCCCTTGCTGGATCAAGAAGAGGAGACGTGGCTGTTCCGTACGTGTGTTGAACGCGGAGGTGCCGTCCGTTCGGCGCTGGTCATCGGTGATTTGGATCACGTCGAGTACGACTACATCATCACCGTTCTTTTGAACGCTTCCGTGCGCGATCTACAAAGGTATGTAGATGCATCTGATCACTCATTGCTAGATGAACTCCTAGATGATCTTGGTGAAACGAGTAGGAAATTTTTTGTTTTCTGCAACGTTCCCCAACAGTGGCATCATGAGCTAGGTCTATGCGTAGTTCTTCTTGCGCGAGTAGAACACAATTTGTTGTGGGCGTAGATTTGTCAACTTTCTTGCCGTTACTAGTCCTTTCTTGCTTCAGCGGTATTGTGGGATGAAGCGGCCCGGACCAACCTTACACGTACGCTTACGTGAGACCGGTTCCACCGACTAACATGCACTAGTTGCATAAGGTGGCTGGCGGATGTCTGTCTCTCCCACTTTAGTTGGAGCGGAATCGATGAACAGGGTCCTTATGAAGGGTAAATAGAAGTTGACAAATCACGTTGTGGCTTTAACGTAGGTAAGAAAACGTTCTTGCTAGAACCCTAATTCAGCCACGTAAAACTTGCAACAACAATTAGAGGACGTCTAACTTGTTTTTGCAGCAAGTGGTTTGTGATATGATATGGCCAAAGTTGTGATGAATGATGAATGATCTATATGTGATGTATGAGATGTTCATGCTATTGTAATAGGATTCACGACTTGCATGTCGATGAGTATGACAACCGGCAGGAGCCATAGGAGTTGTCTTTATTCTTTTAATGACCTGCGTGTCATCGAGAAACGCCATGTAAATTACTTTACTTTATTGCTAAACGCATTAGCCATAGTAGTAGAAGTAATAGTTGGCGAGCAACTTCATGGAGACACGATGATGGAGATCATGATGATGGAGATCATGGTGTCAAGCCGGTGACAAGATGATCACGGAGCCCCAAGATGGAGATCAAAGGAGCTATGTGAAAATGGCCATATCATGTCACGTTTATTATTTGATTGCATGTGATGTTTATCATGTTTTGCATCTTGTTTACTTAGAACGACGGTAGTAAATAAGATGATCCCTCACAATAAAATTCAAGAAGTGTTCCCCCTAACTGTGCACCGTTGCGACAGTTCGCTGTTTCAAAACACCACGTGATGATCGGGTGTTTTATTCAGACGTTCACATACAACGGGTGTAAGACAGGTTTACACATGCAAACACTTAGGTTGACTTGACGAGCCTAGCATGTACAGACATGGCCTCGGAACACAGAAGACCGAAAGGTCGAGCATGAGTCGTATAGAAGATACGATCAACATGAAGATGTTCACCGATGTTGACTAGTCCGTCTCACGTGATGATCGGACACGGTCTAGTTTAACTCGGATCATGTAATACTTAGATGACTAGAGGGATGTCTAATCTAAGTGGGAGTTCACTAATAATTTGATTAGTTGAACTTAATTATCATGAACTTAGTCTAAAATCTTTGCAATATGTCTTGTAGATCAAATGGCCAACGTAGTCCTCAACTTCAACGCATTCCTAGAGAAAACTAAGCTGAAAGACGATGGCAGCAACTATACGGACTGGGTCCGGAACCTGAGGATCATCCTCATAGCTGCCAAGAAAGATTATGTCCTACAAGCACCGCTTGGTGACGCACCCGTTCTCCCTGCAGAACAAGATGTTATGAACGCTTGGCAGGCACGTTTCGATGACTACTCCCTCGTTCAGTGCGGCATGCTTTACAGCCTAGAGCCGGGGCTCCAAAAGCGTTTTGAGAGACATGGAGCATATGAGATGTTCGAAGAGCTGAAAATGGTTTTCCAAGCTCATGCCCGGGTCGAGAGATATGAAGTCTCCGACAAATTTTTCAGCTGTAAGATGGAGGAAAACAGTTCTGTCAGTGAGCACATACTCACTATGTCTGGGTTGCATAACCGCTTGACTCAGCTGGGAGTTAATCTCCCGGATGATGCGGTCATTGACAGAATCCTCCAGTCGCTTCCACCAAGCTACAAGAGCTTTGTGATGAACTTCAATATGCAGGGGATGGAAAAGACCATTCCTGAAGTATTTGCTATGCTGAAATCAGCGGAGGTAGAAGTCAGGAAGGAACATCAAGTGTTGATGATCAATAAAACCACTAAGTTCAAGAAAGGCAAGGGTAAAAAGAGCTTCAAGAAGGACGGCAAGGAGGTTGCCGCGCCCGGCAAGCAAGCTGCCGGGAAGAAGCCAAAGAATGGACCCAAGCCCGAGACTGAGTGCTTTTATTGCAAGGGAAGCGGTCACTGGAAGCGGAACTGCCCTAAGTACTTAGCGGATAAGAAGGCCGGCAAAACCAAAGGTATATGTGATATACATGTAATTGATGTGTACCTTACTAGTGCCCGTAGTGACTCCTGGGTATTTGATACCGGTGCAGTTGCTCACATTTGTAACTCAAAGCAGGGGCTGTGGAATAAGCGGAAACTGGCAAAGGACGAGGTGACGATGCGCGTCGGGAATGGTTCCAAGGTCAATGTGATCGCCGTCGGCACGCTACCTCTGCATCTCCCTTCGGGATTAGTTTTAAACCTTAATAATTGTTATTTAGTGCCAGCTTTGAGCATGAACATTGTATCGGGATCTCGTTTAATTCGAGATGGCTACTCTTTTAAATCTGAGAATAATGGTTGTTCCATTTTTATGAGAGATATGTTTTATGGTCATGCTCCTATGGTGAATGGTTTATTCTTTATGAATCTCGAACGTGATGCTACACATGTTCATAATGTGAGTACCAAAAGAAGTAAAGTTGATAATGATAGTCCCACATACTTGTGGCATTGCCGCCTTGGTCACATAGGTGTCAAACGCATGAAGAAGCTCCATGCTGATGGACTTTTAGAGTCTCTTGATTATGAATCATTTGACACGTGCGAACCATGCCTTATGGGTAAAATGACTAAGACTCCGTTCTCAGGAACAATGGAGCGAGCAACCGACTTATTGGAAATCATACATACCGATGTGTGCGGTCCAATGAGTGTTGAGGCTCGCGGTGGCTATCGTTATGTTCTCACCCTCACTGATGATTTAAGTAGGTATGGGTATATCTACTTAATGAAACACAAGTCTGAAACCTTTGAAAAGTTCAAGGAATTTCAGAATGAGGTTGAAAATCAACGTGACAGGAAAATCAAGTTTCTACGATCAGATCGTGGAGGAGAATACTTGAGTCACGAGTTTGGGGCAAACTTAAGAAAATGTGGAATAGTTTCACAACTCACGCCGCCTGGAACACCTCAGCGTAATGGTGTGTCCGAACGTCGTAATCGCACTCTGTTAGATATGGTGCGATCTATGATGTCTCTTACCGATTTACTGCTTTCTTTTTGGGGCTATGCTTTAGAGACTGCCGCATTCACTTTAAATAGGGCTCCGTCGAAATCCGTTGAGACGACACCGTATGAATTATGGTTTGGGAAGAAACCTAAGCTGTCGTTTCTAAAAGTTTGGGGATGCGATGCTTATGTCAAGAAACTTCAACCTGAAAAGCTCGAACCCAAATCGGAAAAATGCGTCTTCATAGGGTACCCAAAAGAAACTATTGGGTACACCTTCTACCTCAGATCCGAAGGCAAGATCTTTGTTGCCAAGAATGGGTCCTTTCTGGAGAAAGAGTTTCTCTCGAAAGAAGTAACTAGGAGGAAAGTAGAGCTTGATTAAGTATTGCCTCCTGAACCGGAAAATGGCGCAACTCAAGAAAATGTTCCTGAGGTGCCAGCACCGACTAGAGAGGAAGTTAATGATAATGATCAAGATACTTCTGATCAAGCTCCTACTGAAATTCGAAGGTCCACAAGGACACGTTCCGCACCAGAGTGGTACGGCAACCCTGTCTTGGAAATCATGTTGTTAGACAACGGTGAACCTTCGAACTATGAAGAAGCGATGGCGGGACCAGATTCCGACAAATGGCTAGAAGCCATGAAATCCGAGATAGGATCCATGTATGAGAACGAAGTATGGACTTTGACTGACTTGCCCGTTGAACGGCGAGCCATAGAAAATAAATGGATCTTTAAGAAGAAGACAGACGCGGATGGTAATGTGACCGTCTATAAAGCTCGGCTTGTCGCTAAGGGTTATCGACAAGTTCAAGGGGTTGACTACGATGAGACTTTCTCACCGGTAGCGAAGCTGAAGTCCATCCGAATCATGTTAGCAATTGCCGCATTCTATGATTACGAAATATGGCAAATGGACGTCAAAACGGCATTCCTTAATGGTTTCCTTAAGGAAGAATTGTATATATGCAGCCAGAAGGTTTTGTCGATCCTAAAAATGCTGACAAAGTGTGCAAGCTCCAATGCTCGATTTATGGGCTGGTGCAAGCATCTCGGAGTTGGAACATTCGCTTTGATGAGATGATCAAAGCGTTTGGGTTTACACAGACTTATGGAGAAGCCTGCGTTTACAAGAAAGTGAGTGGGAGCTCTGTAGCATTTCTCATATTATATGTAGATGACATACTCTTGATGGGAAATGATATAGAACTCTTGGACAGCATCAAGGCCTACTTGAATAAAAGTTTTTCAATGAAGGACCTTGGAGAAGCTGCTTATATATTAGGCATCAAAATCTATAGAGATAGATCAAGACGCCTCATAGGTCTTTCACAAAGCACATACCTTGATAAGATATTGAAGAAGTTCAATATGGATCAATCCAAGAAAGGGTTCTTGCCTGTGTTACAAGGTGTGAAATTGAGCTCAGCTCAGTGTCCGACCACGGCAGAAGATATAGAAGAGATGAGCGTCATCCCCTATGCCTCAGCCATAGGTTCTATTATGTATGCCATGCTGTGTACCAGACCTGATGTTAACCTTGCCGTCAGTTTGGTAGGAAGGTACCAAAGTAATCCTGGCAAGGAACACTGGACAGCGGTCAAGAATATCCTGAAGTACCTGAAAAGGACTAAGGAAATGTTTCTCGTTTATGGAGGTGATGAAGAGCTCGTCGTAAAGGGTTACGTCGACGCTAGCTTCGACACAGATCTGGATGACTCTAAGTCACAAACCGGATACGTGTATATTTTGAATGGTGGGGCAGTAAGCTGGTGCAGTTGCAAGCAAAGCGTCGTGGCGGGATCTACATGTGAAGCGGAGTACATGGCAGCCTCGGAGGCAGCACATGAAGCAATATGGGTGAAGGAGTTCATCACCGACCTAGGAGTCATACCCAATGCGTCGGGGCCGATCAAGCTCTTCTGTGACAACACTGGAGCTATTGCACTTGCCAAGGAGCCCAGGTTTCACAAGAAGACAAGGCACATCAAGCGTCGCTTCAACTCCATTCGTGAAAATGTTCAAGATGGAGACATAGAGATTTGTAAAGTACATACGGACCTGAATGTAGCAGATCCGTTGACTAAACCTTTCCCTAGAGCAAAACATGATCAACACCAGAATTCCATGGGTGTTCGATTCATCACAATGTAACTAGATTATTGACTCTAGTGCAAGTGGGAGACTGTTGGAAATATGCCCTAGAGGCAATAATAAAAGCATTATTATTATATTTCCTTGTTCATGATAATTGTCTTTATTCATGCTATAATTGTGTTATCTGGAAATCGTAATACATGTGTGAATAACAGACATCAACATGTCCCTAGTGAGCCTCTAGTTGACTAGCTCGTTGATCAACAGATAGTCATGATTTCCTGACTATGGACACTGGATGTCATTGATAACGAGATCACATCATTAGGAGAATGATGTGATGGACAAGACCCAATCCTAAACATAGCACAAGATCGTATAGTTCGTTTGCTAGAGTTTTCTAATGTCAAGTATCTTTTCCTTAGACCATGAGATCGTGTAACTCCCGGATACTGTAGGAGTGCTTTGGGTATGCCAAACGTCACAAAGTAACTGGGTGACTATAAAGGTAGACTGCGGGTATCTCCGAAAGTGTCTGTTGGGTGACATGGATCAAGACTGGGATTTGTCACTCCGTATGACGGAGAGGTATCACTGGGCCCACTCGGTAATGCATCATCATAATGAGCTCAGAGTGACCAAGTGTCTGGTCACGGGATCATGCATTACGGTACGAGTAAAGTGACTTGCCGGTAACGAGATTGAACGAGGTATTGGGATACCGACAATCGAATCTCGGGCAAGTAACATATCGATAGACAAAGGGAATAGCGTACGGGGTTGATTGAATCCTCGACATCGTGGTTCATCCGATGAGATCATCGTGGAGCATGTGGGAGCCAACATGGGTATCCAGATCCCGCTGTTGGTTATTGACCGAAGAGTCGTCTCGGTCATGTCTGCTTGTCTCCCGAACCCGTAGGGTCTACACACTTAAGGTTCGGTTACGCTAGGGTTGTAGGGATATGTATATGCAGTAACCCGAATGTTGTTCGGAGTCCCGGATGAGATCCCGGACGTCACGAGGAGTTCCGAAATGGTCCGGAGGTAAAGATTTATATATGGGAAGTCCTGTTTCGGACATCGGGACAAGTTTCGGGGTTATCGGTATTGTACCGGGACCACCGGAAGGGTCCCGGGGGTCCACCGGGTGGGTCCACCTGTCCCGGGGGGCCACATGGGCTGTAAGGGGGTGCGCCTTGGCCTAATGGGCCAAGGGCACCAGCCCCACATAGGCCCATGCGCCTAGGGTTCAAGGGGGAAAGAGTCCTAGGAGGGTAAGGCACCTCCTAGGTGCCTTGGGGGGAGGGAAACCCCCCCTTGGCCGCCGCACCCCCTAGGAGATTGGATCTCCTAGGGCCGGCCACCCCCCTTGGCACCCCTATATATAGTGGGGGGAGAGGAGGGACTTCATACCTGAACGCCCTGGCCTTTGGTTGCCTCCTTCTCCCTCCTCAACACCTCCTCCACCTCCATAGTGCTTAGCGAAGCTCTGCCGGAGTACTGCAGCTCCATCAACACCACGCCGTCGTGCTGCTGCTGGTGCCATCTCCCTCAACCTCTCCTCCCTCCCTTGCTGGATCAAGAAGAGGATACGTGGCTGTTCCGTACGTGTGTTGAACGCGGAGGTGCCGTCCGTTCGGCGCTGGTCATCGGTGATTTGGATCACGTCGAGTACGACTACATCATCACCGTTCTTCTGAACGCTTCCGTGCGCGATCTACAAAGGTATGTAGATGCATCTGATCACTCGTTTCTAGATGAACTCCTAGATGATCTTGGTGAAACGAGTAGGAAATTTTTTGTTTTCTGCAACGTTCCCCAACAGGAGTGTCATGCAATAAGGAAGGAGAAGAAACGATAGGAGAAGACGGTGTCGGATCTGCAATAGTGGGACGAGAAGGAGCAATAGTGGGATGAGAAGGAGGAGTAGGGATATGAGGCACAGAGGGAGGTGTATCAGGAAACGTGAGAAAAGAGATAAGGAGGAGTAGGGATATGAGGCACAGAGGGAGGTGTATCAGGAAATGTAGAAAAGAGATATCCTCTACTAAAAAGGTTGAAGAGGATGGTCGTGGGTAGAATGGACGAGACTCATCAGAAGTCACAGCCCTAGAAATACACATCCATTGACCGACAGGATCCCAACACCGATAACCCTTATGCTCATCACTATAGCCCAGAAAAACACACTCGACAGACTGAGCGGTTAGTTTGGTGCGTTCTCGGGGGGCAAGGAGAACATAACAAACACAACCAAACAACCGTAGAGCGGAATAATTGGGAGAATGATCGGAAAGATGCTCTAGAGGAATACCTCCCTATAGAGCAGATGAGGGTTGAATGTTTATGAGATATGTGGCAGTGGAGACAGCCTCAGCCTAGAAATGAGGCGGAAGAGAGGCGGCAATCATCATTGCACAAGCTGTCTCAAGAAGGTGACGATGCTTGCGCTCAGCCACGCCATTCTGAGCGTGAGCACTGGGACAAGAGAACTGAGCAAGAGTACCCTCCTCAGCAAAAAAACCATGCAACATTATACTCGCCAGCAGAATCAGCACAAAACAAACAAATAGGTGTAGAGAACTGAGTGTGGACCATGGCCGCAAAACGCTTATAAATAGAGAGAACCTCGCTACGAGAAGACATGAAATAAAGGCAAGTGTAGCGAGAGAAATCATCTATAAAAATAATATAGTAGCGATGGCCCCCTTTGGAAGAGAAGGGAGCCGGACTCCACACATCTAAATGTACTAAATCAAAAGGGCGCTGAGACACCGACTCGCTAGTAGGATAAGGTAACTGAACTTGTTTACCAAGCCTACAACCCTGACACTATAAGGAGACATTTCCTGAGATAGGCCCTAGAAGACCACGACGAACTAAAGGCGATAGTCGAGAACCACAAACGTGACCAAGTCGATGATGCCACTGCTGGAAGGAGCTGGTGGCTGAAGCAATGAAGGCAGATGGACTGGCGATTGTGTGGTAGCGGAAGGAACATTAAGCCAGTCCAACTCCCAAAGCTCCCAAAAATCATGGCGGCGTGGGCCAGCCCCAACCAGAGCCTTCGTGTGGCAATCCTGAATAGTGCAAGAATCAACGTCAAGAATGACACGACAACCAGAATCAGTAAGCTGTCCCGTGAAAAATAGGTTCATGGTAAGGCGAGGCACATGAGAAACATCTGGAACACAAAAGGAAGAAGTGGCAAGAGTGCCTCGACTCACAACAGAAAGAGGAGTACCATAAGTAGTAAGAACATTAATAGGAAAATTGAGAGATCTACGAGAGGACAAGACAGAAGAATCGGAGGACATATGAAATGAAGCTCCAGAATCCAGAACCCATGGGGATGTACCTGAGTGTTTAGATGGTGGTCGCTCAGCACTAGAAGCACCAGTCACAGAGCCTGCAATACCTGTCGAGGAACCTGAAGTAGTGACACGTCTCCGTCATATCTATAATTTTTGATTATTCCATGCCAATATTATTCAACTTTCATATACTTGTGGCAACTTTTTATACTATTTTTTGGGACTAACATATTGATCCAGTGCCCAGTGCCAGTTCCTGTTTGTTGCATGTTTTATGTTTTGTAGAAACCCAATATCAAACGGAGTCCAAACGGGATAAAAACGGACGGAGAATTAGTTTGGAATATTTGTGATTTTTGGGAGGAAAAATCAACACGAGACGGTGCCCGAGGGAGCCACAAGACAGGGGCGTGTCCCAGGGAGGCAGGCGTGCCCTGGACCCTCCTGGGCACCCCGTAAGGTGGTTGACGCTCTTCTTTTGCCGCAAGAAAGCTCATTTTATGAGAAAGATCTGGGCGAAAGATTCACCCCAATCGGAGTTACGGATCTCCGGATATAAAAGAAAAAGTGAAGGGGCAGAATCAGAGAACGGAGAGAGACAGAGAGATAGATCCAATCTCGGAGGGGCTCTCGCCCGTCCCACGCCATGGGAGCCAAGGACCAGAGGGGAAACCCTTCTCCCATCTAGGGAGGAGTTCAAGTAAGAAGAAGAAGAAGGGGGGCCCTCTCCCCCTTGCTTCCGGTGGCGCCAGAATGCCACCGGGGGCCATCATCATCACCGCGATCTTCACCAACACCTCCATCATCTTCACCAACATCTCCATCACCTTCCCCCATCTATATTCAGCGGTCCACTCTCCCTCAACCCGTTGTACCCTATACTTGAACATGGTGCTTTATGCTTCATATTATTATCCAATGATGTGTTGCCATCCTATGATGTTCGAGTAGATTTTCGTTGTCCTATCGGTGATTGATGAATTGCTATGATTGGTTTGAGTTGCATGTTTTATTATTGGTGCTGTCCTATTGTGCCCTCCGTGTCGTGCAAGCATGAGTGATCCCCGCTGTAGGGTTTGCAATATGTTCATGATTTGCTTATGGTGGGTGGCGTGAGTGACAGAAGCACATACCCGAGTAAGTAGGTTGTTTGCGTATGGGATAAAGGGGACTTGATAATTTAATGCTATGGTTGGGTTTTACCTTAATGATCTTTAGTAGTTGCGGATGCTTGCTAGAGTTCCAATCATAAGTGCATATGATCCAAGAAGAGAAAGTATGTTAGCTTATGTCTCTCCCTCAAATAGAATTGCAATAGTGATTACCGGTCTAGTAACGTAGTCAATTGCTTAGGGACAATTTCACAACTCCTACCACCACTTTTCCACACTCGCTATATTTACTTTATTGCTTCTTTATATAAACATCCCCTACTTTTTATTTACGCGTTCTTTATATTCTTGCAAACCTATCCAACAACACCTACAAAGTACTTCTAGTTTCATACTTGTTCTAGGTAAAGCGAGCACTAAGCATGAGTAGAGTCGTATCAATGGCAGATAGGACTTGAGAGGGTATTTGTTCTTCCTTTAGCTCCTCGTTGGGTTCGACACTCTTACTTATTGAAATAGGCTACAATTATCCCCTACACCTGTGGGTTATCAAGACCTTTTTCTGGCGCCGTTGCCGGGGAGTCATAGCATGGGGTGAATATTCTCGTGTGTGCTTGTTTGCTTTATCACTAAGTAATTTTTATTTTCTGTTCTAAGTTGTTCTCTATCTTTAATTATGAATATGGAACACGAAATACCAAAAAAATTAGGTGTACTTGCTACTCCTGGAGATGGGGAACCTCCTAAAACCCTCTATGCTCGTTATGTGAAAGAAATTATGTACTACTTTAATAATCCTGAGAAAACCCCATTCAATTTTGTTATGGGAGACACGTTGGATCAACATGAATACTTCAGGGATTATCGCTTGACACAAAAAGGGAAACTATTATGGGATCAAATTAATATGTTGTGTTGGTATGCTCGGGATCTATGCTTGAGACATGATTATACTTGTTGCTCTAGGATGAAGGCTCCACACCTTCCCTTTTCATGCAAATTTAATGATGATAAAACCTTAGCTTCTTATGCTAATGGCATATATGATTACTATGATGTGGAACAAATAGAAGAATTTGTTGCTTTTATGGGTGCTTATGAGATTGAATCTATCTTTAAAACGTTTGAAGATTTCGATGATTCAGTTTATAGACCTGAAAATTTTGCTATACTTAGATATTGCTATGAAAATTATGAATATAATTCCAATATTGATGCATTTATTGAGAAAGTCTCCGCTGTCCAAGAAGAAACTAATATTTTGCAGGAAGCTATGGAAGAAGAAATTGATGAAACTGTGAGCTCATTGGATGAAAAAGATGACGAGGAGAGCGAAGAACAAAAGGAGGAAGAGCAGATTAGCTACCCGTGCCCACCTTCTAATGAGAGTAACTCTTTAACTCATACATTGTTTAATTTCCCTTCGTGCTTACCGAAGGATGATTGCTATGATGATTGTTATGATCCTGTTGATTCTCTTGAAATATCCCTTTTTGATGATGCTTGCTATGCTTGTGGCCAAGATGCCAATATGAATTATGCTTATGGAGATGAACTTGCTATAGTTCCTTATGTTAAACATGAAATTGTTGCTATTGCACCCACGCATGATAGTCCTATTATCTTTTTGAATTCTCCAAACTACACTATATCGGAGAAGTTTGTGCTTATTAAGGATTATGTTGATGGGTTGCCTTTTACCGTTGCACATGATGATTTTGATAAATATAATATGCATGTGCTTTCTGCTCCTACTTGCAATTATTATGAGAGAGGAACTATATCTCCGCCTCTTTATGTTTCTAATACAATAAAATTGCAAGAAACTGCTTATACTATGCATTGGCCTTTACTTGGTGTGCATGAATTGTTCTTTTATGACATGCCGATGCATAGAAAGAGAGTTAGACTTCGTTGTTGCTTGATATATGTTACTTTATGTTACTTTATGCTCACTACTAAATTACAAATCATTGTTAATTAAAATTGGCTTTGATATACCTTGGGATCCAGGTGGATTCATTACTTGAGCACTATATGCCTAGCTTAATGGCTTTAAAGAAGCGCTGCCAGGGAGACAACCCGGAAGTTTTAGAGAGTCATTTATTTATATTGAGTGCTTTCATATAGTTTAAAGACAAAAAAATAAAGAGGGGAACCCAAAACTTTTCAAAAAGGAAAGCGAAAGTGAGAAAGACAAGCATTGTTGAAGTGGGAGAGCTCCTTGAACTTTGTTCATGCTCATGGAAACTTTGTGAATCTTAATTACAGAAACTTTCCATCAAAAATAATTATCCCCTTGTACAATTCCATTGTATTATAAAAATAATGTGCCAAGGTTTGCCTTTAGGATGTTTACAATGCTTGTTGGTTTGTACGGTGCAGGACAAAAACTTTGGCTGTAGTGCACGATTTACATTTTTAACTGGAACGTCAAACGGTTCTAATTCTTTTTGCACTCTATTGCTATACAACTTGATTATTTTTAATAATTTTGGTAGAAATTTTGGGGTACCAGAAGTATGATGAATGTTCAGATTGCTACAGACTATTCTGTTTTTGACATATTCTTTTTTTGATGCATAGTTTACTTGTTTTAATGAAACTATCAATTTCTGTCAGTGGATTAAGCCATGGAAAATCTATATTACAGTAGACACAATGCAAAAACAAAATATGATTTGGTTTGCAACAGTACTTAGAGTAGTGATTTGCTTTATTGTACTAACGGATCTTACTGAGTTTTCTATTGAAGTTTTGTGTGGATGAAGTGTTTGATCGAGGAAGTCTCGATATGAGGAAAAGGAGGAGAGGCAAGAGATCAAGCTTGGGTATGCCCATGGCACCCCAAGTAAATATTCAAGGAGACTCAAGCGTCTAAGCTTGGGGATGCCCTGGAAGGCATCCCCTCTTTCTTCAACAAGTATCGGTATGTATTCGTTTCGTTCATGCGATATGTGCAAGTCTTGGAGCGTCTTTTGCATTTAGTTTTCACTTTTATTTTATGCACCATGCTGGTATGAGATAGTCCTTGGTTGATTTATAGAATGCTCATTGCACTTCACTTAAATCTTTTGAGTATGGCTTTATAGAATGCTTCATGTGCTTCACTTATATCATTTGAAGTATGGATTGCCTATTTATCTTCACATAGAAAACCGCCATTTGTAGAATGCTCTTTTGCTTCACTTATATTTGTTAGAGCGTGGGCATATCTTTTGTAGAAAGAATTAAACTCTCTTGCTTCACTTATATCTATTTAGAGAGATGACATGAATTGGTCATTCACATGGTTAGTCATAAAATCCTACATAAAACTTGTAGATCACTGAATATGATATGTTTGATTCCTTGCAATAGTTTTGCGATATAAAGGTGGTGATATTAGAGTCGTGCTAGTGTGGTAATTGTGAAATTGAGAAATACTAGTGTTGAGGTTTGCAAGTCCCGTAGCATGCACGTGTGGTAACCATTGTGTGAAAAATTTGAAGCATGGGGTGTTCTTTGATTGCTTTCCTTATGAGTGGAGGTCGGGATCGCGCGATGGTTAACTCCTACCAACCCTTCCCCTAGGAGCATGTGTAGTAGTACTTTGCTTCGAGGGCAAGTAGACTTTTGCAATAAGTATATGAGTTCTTTATGACTAATTTGATTCCATGGATTATACGCACTCTTACCTTTCCGCAATTTGCTAGCCTCTACGGTACCGTGCATTGCCCTTTCTCACCTCGAGAGTTGGTGCAAACTTTGCCGGTGCATCCAAACCCCGTGATATGATACGCTCTATCACACATAAGCCTCCTTATATCTTCCTCAAAACAACCATCATACCTACCTATTATGGCATTTCCATAGCCATTCCGAGATATATTGCCATGCTACTTCCATCATCATCATATACATGACTTAAGCATTCATTGTCATATTGCTTTGCATGATCGTAAGATAGCTAGCATGATGTTTTCATGGCTTGTCTATTTTTTGATGTCATTGCTATGCTAGATCATTGCACATCCCGGTACACCGCCGGAAGCATTCATATAGAGTCATATCTTTGTTCTAGATATCGAGTTGTAACATTGAGTTCTAAGTAAATAAAAGTGTGATGATCATAATTATTAGAGCATTGCCCCAGTGAGGAAAGGATGATGGAGACTATGATTCCCCCACAAGTCGGGATGAGACTCTGGACTTTATGAAATATAAAAGAGGCCAAAGAAGCCCAAATAAAAAAAGAGGCCAAAGAAGCCCACAAAAAAATAGAAAAAGGGAAGAAAATAAAAAAATGAGAGAAAAAGAGAGAAGGGGCAATGTTACTATCCTTTTACTACACTTGCGCTTCAGAGTAGCACCATGTTCTTCATATAGAGAGTCTCTTGAGTTATCACTTTCATATACTAGTGGAAATTTTCATTATAGAACTTGGCTTGTAAATTCTGATGATGGGCTTCCTCAAACGCCGGAGGTCTTCATGAGCAAGCAAGTTGGATGCACACCTACTTAGTTTCCAGTTTGAGCTTTCATACACTTATAGCTCTTAGTGCATCCGTTGCATGGCAATCCCTACTCCTCGCATTGACATCAATCGATGGGCATCTCCATAGCCCGTTGATTAGCCGCGTCGATGTGAGACTTTCTCCATTTTTGTCTTCTCCACACAACCTCCATCATCATACTCTACTCCACCCATAGTGCTATGTCCATGGCTTGCGGTCATGTATTGCGTGAGGGTTGAAAAGGCTGAAGCGCATTAAAAAGTATGAACAAATTGCTTGGCTGAAACCGGGGTTGTGCATGATGGGAGCATTCTGTGTGACGAAAATGAAGCATGGCCAAACTATATGATTTTGTAGGGATAAGCTTTCTTTGGCTATGTTATTTTGATAAGACATAATTGCTTTATTAGTATGCTTGAAGCATTGTTGTTTTTATGTCAAATGATAGACTATTGCTTTGAATCACTCGTGTCTTATATTCATGCCATGATTAGATTACATGATCAAGATTATGCTAGGTAGCATTCCACATCAAAAATTATTCTTTTTATCATTTACCTACTCGAGGACGAGCAGGAATTAAGCTTGGGGATTCTGATACGTCTCCGTTGTATCTATAATTTTTGATTGTTCCATGCCAATATTATTCAACTTTCATATACTTTTGGCAACTTTTTATACTATTTTTTGGGACTAACATATTGATCCAGTGCCCAGTGCCAGTTCCTGTTTGTTGCATGTTTTATGTTTTGCAGAAACTCAATATCAAATGGAGTCCAAACGGGATAAAAACGGACGAAGAATTATTTTGGAATATTTGTGATTTTTGGGAGGAAAAATCAGCGGGAGACGGTGCTCGAGGGGGCCACGAGACAGGGGGGCGCGCCCCAGGGAGGCAGGCGCGCCCTGGACTTTCCTGGGCACCCCTTAAGGCGTTTGACGCTCTTCTTTTGCCGCAAGAAATCTAATTTTATGAGAAAGATCCGGGCAAAAGATTCACCCCAATCGGAGTTACGGATCTCCGGATATAAAAGAAATGATGAAGGGGCAGAATCAGAGAACGCAGAAATGGAGAGAGACAGAGATATAGATCCAATCTCGGAGGGGATCTCGCCCCTCCCACGCCATGGGAGCCAAGGACCAGAGGGGAAACCCTTCTCCCATCTAGGTAGGAGGTCAAGGAAGAAGAAGAAGAAGGGGGGCCCTCTCCCCCTTGCTTCCGGTGGCGCCGGAACACCGCCGGGGGCCATCATCATCACGGCGATCTTCACCAACACCTCCATCATCTTCACCAACATCTCCATCACCTTCCCCCATCTATATTCAGCGGTCCACTCTCCCGCAACCCGCTGTACCCTCTACTTGAACATGGTGCTTTATGCTTCATATTATTATCCAATGATGTGCTGCCATCCTACAATGTCTGAGTAGATTTTCGTTGTCCTATCGGTGATTGATGAATTTCTATGATTGGTTTGAGTTGCATGTTTATCCTCATGATATCGTTGGTTTGAGTTGGTTTGAGTTGCATGAGATGCTTACTTAGCATTGGTTTGAGTTGCATGTTTATTCTCCAATATATTTATCCTCAATCACCTGTCTTGACTAGAAGCACTGAAGTGAGTCGAAGACGCGCCGCCGTCATTACCTTTCCCTCACCGAAACCCCGGACAAACCTTGTAGTAGTTGTCACTCGAAAAGTCATCACCCCATAGGACCAATGCACCAGAACAACAATCGTAGCCGACGAAGAGAAGCATACATTGAAAGCATCCAATCTGAAAACACACGAACAAAGACAAACAAAGATTGTATCCAAACAGATCCACCGAATACCAACACTGAATGAATCTGCGAGATCCACCTGAGACACACCTTCACACACACTCTGACAATGGTAGATGCACTCCCGGGACAGGACTGAGCAGGGAAGATCTTATTCCATCTTCAGAGAGTGTAGGACCTTGAAGTATGTCTAGAGGGGGGGGGGGTGATTAGACTACTTGACCAATTAAAAACTTAACCTTTTCCCAATTTTAGAGTTTGGCAGATTTTAGCTATCTTAGGACAAGTCAAGCAATCATCACACAATTCAAGCAAGCATGCAAAGAGTGTATAGGCAGCGGAAATTAAAGCATGCAACTTGCAAGAAAGTAAAGGGAAGGGTTTGGAGGATTCAAACGCAATTGGAGACACGGATGTTTTTGGCGTGGTTCCGATAGGTGGTGCTATCATACATCCACGTTGATGGAGACTTCGACCCACGAAGGGTAACGGTTGCGCGAGTCCACGGAGGGCTCCACCCACGAAGGGTCCACGAAGAAGAAACCTTGTCTATCCCACCATGGCCATCGCCCACGAAGGACTTGCCTCACTAGGGGTAGATCTTCACGAAGTAGGCAATCTCCTTGCCCTTACAAACTCCTTGGTTCAACTCCACAATCTTGTCGGAGGCTCCCAAGAGACACCTAGCCAATCTAGGAGACACCACTCTCCAAGAAGTAACAAATGGTGCGTTGATGATGAACTCCTTGCTCTTGTGCTTCAAATGATAGTCTCCCCAACACTCAACTCTCTCTCATAGGATTTGGATCTGGTGGAAAGAAGATTTGAGTGGAAAGCAACTTGGGGAAGGCTAGAGATCAAGATTCATATGGTAGGAATGGAATATCTTGGCCTCAACACATGAGTAGGTGGTTCTCTCTCAGAAATGGTAAGTTGGAAGTGTAGGTTTATTCTGATGGATCTCTCCACGAATGAAGAGGAGGTGGAGGGGTATATATAGCCTCCACGCAAAATCTAACTGTTACACACAATTTACCAAACTCGATGGGACCGATTCAACAGACTCGGTCGGACCGATTTAGCAAACCTAGTGACCGTTAGGATTTTCGGTGGGACTGACATGCATCTCAGTGAAACCGATTCGGTTAGGGTTAGGGCATAACATAATCTCGGTAAGACCGATTACACAAACTTGGTGAGACCGATTTTGGTAATAAGCTTTCCAGAGAGTTTGTCAGGTAAACTCGGTGGGACCGATTTGCTCTTTTCGGTGAGACCGAAATGTTACAAAAGGGAAATAGAGAGTTTACATTGCAATCTCGGTGGGACCGATCGCTCACTTCGGTTAGACCGAAATGTTACGAAGGGAAACAGAGAGATTACAATCCCATCTCGGTTAGACCGAGATCCCTATCGGTAAGACCGATTTTCCTAGGGTTTGTGGTAGTGGCTATGACATTCAACCTCGGTGGCGCCGGATAGGAAGAATCGGTGTGACCGATTTTGGCTATAGGTTTAGGTCATTTGTGGATGTGAGAAAGTAGCTGATGGTTTTGGAGCATATCACTAGGCACATGAAGCAAGAGGCTCATTAAGCAACACCTCATCCCTCCTTCATAGTATTGGCTTTTCCTATAGACTCAATGTGATCTTGGATCACTAAAATGTAAAATGAAGAGTCTTGAGCTTTGAGCTTGAGCCAATCCTTTGTCATAAGTGTTTTGAGGGATCCACTTTCATCATACATTCCATGCCATTCATTGAGCTTTCCTGAAATAATAGTCTTGGAATAGCATTAGCTCAATGAGCTATATGTTGTTATGAATTACCAAAACCACCTAGGGATAGTTGCACTTTCAATCTCCCCCTTTTTGGTAATTGATGACAACATATAGATCAAAGCTTCAACAAATGATAATAAGATTTAACAACATCGTCGCTTTGAGAAGTATGTGATAAGCAAGAGCTCCCCCTAAATTTGTGCATAGTTTAAATTTTGCTTTGGACTGCAAATGCACAAGGAATTAGGCTCATGGGTTACTCTTCCATGTCACATACATCTTGGTGGAGCGCTCAAAATAATAAAGATTTAATACATGCACTCATCACCAAGCAAAGTGAATGATCACATAGGATAGATAGGACAATATCATCAAACATGCATAAGTGTAGCTTATGATCAAACACATGATCATCAATGTCTCACAAGCATAGTATCTCAAGCAATCAAAAGCAAACGAAGTTTAACCACCAAAGCAAGAGAGAACAAAAGCAACACTCTCTCTCTCTCGAAGCCTATGATCTATACATTTTTCTCCCCCTTTGGCAACAAGTTACCAAAAAGTTCATAAAAAATGCATAGTGCTAGATCGACTCTCAGGATTCAGTTGAAGTAGATGGAGCTGGAGGAGTTGATGCTGGAGCTGGTTGCACTGGAGCTGTGGGGGCTGTAGCTGGTGCAGATGATGTTGCTCTGGTGTCTGTCACAGGCACTACAACTGACCTCTGGGCTCTAGGCACTCTGGCAAATACATTAGTGGTAGTCTTGCCCTGCCTCTCCTGCATGTCATCCTGCAGCTGCTCCACAACTGACTGAATCTCAGTTACTTTGACATCTAGATCATGGAATTTGAGTTCCATGATTCTTTCCAAGCTCTCCTAATTTCGAGTGAGGGTGGCCAATCCCTTCTCAATCCTCAGAGTTGATGCTATCAAGTAACCAAGCTGCTCCTGTTTGTTCTTCAAGAAATACTCAGATGCCTCCTCTTGAGTTGGCATCTTGGCAGCCTTCTCTTTCCTTGCCTTCTCCTTCTTCTCTTGAGCTTGTACTGATGATGGATCATTCTCATTCATGACAACCTCATTGTCCTCAAAGTCTGGATAGAGAGGAAAGTGTTCCTTATCCAATAGATATTTGCCTGTGCCCATCTTTGAGTTAATCAACTCCTGAATCTGAGGGGCATATCCACAACTCCTCTTCTGGTCTGCTGCAGTCCTCTTAATGGTCTCTACCATAAGGCTCATGACTTTGAATTTCTGTGGCACATCAAACACATGCAACATGTTGATTGCATGCCCTCTAATCATGTTGTGGTCACCAGAGTTAGGTAATAGAGTGTGCCTTAGGATCCAGTTGATAGTTGGCAGCCCTGACAGAAGAAAGTGGACTGATCCAAACTTATGTGTCTTAATAGCTTTGTCTGGGATCTCCTTGTACATGTGTGCCATGGAATTGTGGTCCATCTTCTTCTTGGCATAGATATCCAAGTCATCTTCACTCTCCTTTGGGGCATTTATCAGACTTGCCCACTCCTCAACTATCCTTCCATCTGGATAGAAGTGTGCTGTGGAGTAGAATTGCATGATAAGTTCATCATTCCAGTTGGTGAGCTTTTGCCCAACAAAATCAGCAACTCCACAAGCAACAAAACTGTCTTGCACTCCAGGATAGTGTTCTTCATTATCTTTCATGTAGGTCCAGTCGACCCACCTCATATCACACACTATGGGCTTCTTGTCCAATAAGATTGTCTCATAGAAGTCCTGCTATTCCTTTGTGTGGAACCTGTAATCAACAACAGTTCTTCTCCTTGAGGCATATGGATCTGTCATCCTCCACAACCTCAACCCTGAGTCCTTTCTGATCCTCATGTCCTCAGCCACAGGATGGGCATCATTGTGGTCTGGTATCTTGTGCTTGAGCTTCCTCAGAACTTGTCCTTCTTCATCTTCCTCATCAGCAACATTAGGCACTGGGGCCTTGTTCTTCTCAGCAGCTAGAATACTCCTGGTATTCCTCTTTGGTGCAAGCTTGGGCTTGGCGGCAGCTTTGGGTGCATCCTTGGGCTTTGATGTTGCAGCCCCTGATCTAATAGCATCACCCATAAGCTTTTGTGCCTTGGGTGCTGGTGCAGCAACCTCTTCTTCCTCTTGAGAGTCTCTCCTCATTGAGGGATTTCCAAGAACCTGGGCAGTAGTGGTTCTGACTCTCTTCTTCTTCTTATCCTGAGCAGCTTCATCTTCTGACTCAATTGCAAACTTCATAGTTTCTCTAGTGGGAACCTTTTTGGGGTTGGAAGTTGTGACTCTCTTTGCAGGTGCCTCTTTGGGTTCAGTCTATTCAGGCACTTGAGTGGATCTTTTGACTTTTGGCATAGGTGTCCTCTTGGCAGGAATCTTCCTATTGAGGCCAGGCTTTGTATTCTTTGCTTATCCATACTCCTTTTTGAGCACTACCATCTTGAAGGTAGCCTCATCCTCTTCAGTTCTATAATCCTCATCCTCAGAATCTGAGGTTCTTTTCTTCCTTTGCCTGGCGGCAGCTTTAGGCAGATTGCTTGGAGTGCTTCTGCTGCCATCATCAGAAGAACTTGAGGGACTAGTGCCCTTACTCATCTGAACCTGCTCTTCTGACCTGTTCTGGCTGTCACTCTAGTCTGACATGCTGCAAACACTGACTGCTGACCCTATGAACAGTTATAGATGAGATAGAGTGGATGAGCATCACAAAATGCAGAGAGTTTTGCAAAAGAATGATTCAAAAATTCAGTTTTAATTTTCCACAGAAAGCATTTCGGATCGACCGATTTTCAAACTCGGTGATACCGAAGCAGTTTTGGAACCTAAACTGATGAACTCGGTTGGACCGAGTCTTAGTTCGGTGGCACCGAGACTGCTAGGGTTTCACAAAGTCTTAAAATGGGTCTCACCGATTAGCAATTCTCGGTCAGACCGAGAGTTACTAGCGCAATGGCATTAGCCAAATCGGTGGGACCGAGTTTTTCAACTCGGCGGGTCCGAGATGGTTTCGGCGGAAACCTAACCCTAAAATTTTGAATCTCATCTAATCTACGGATTGCATTGACTGGATAGGAGTGTTTCAATCGTGGCAAGAATCAGTAAGAACACAATGTGCTAGGAATCGGACGAGGATAGCACAGTGATCGAGTCCATACCCTAGCTTGGCGTTGAACTCGCTACGGCGGCAATGGCGGGGTTGAATTCCGTTGACGGCGGCGGAGACCAGCGACAGGAGGCGGCTGGCGACGAGGAGACGATTCGGAGACCCTGATGGCAGAGCGAGCTATTGCGCGGGCGAAGAGGTTCGGAGAAATTTCCAAATTTTTGCCCGTGACTATATATAGCCCAACCCTGTCGGTGTGACCGAGTGGAACAACTCGGTGGCGCCGAGATGCATAACTATGTACAGTTACAGCAACTCGGTGTGACCGAAAAGTTCAAATCGGTTGCACCGAGATTGAAAACCTAGATCGACTTAGTGATCTCGGTGGGACCGAAATGTAGGAATCGGTCAGACCGAGAATCACAAAGAAGTTTTGGAAGTTTAAGCCTATGACGAATCGGGGACTCCGAGTGCTCCTCACATAGAGTGGTTCAAATCTGACTTGATCAAGTTTTGTGATGTAGCATGAATAGAGTTTGAGACGAGAAAATCATAGATAGCTAGAGAAGGTTCTTAGGCATTCTTGTCCATCCACTTGGCAAAAAGAAAAGAAGCCAATCAATCAAAACAACAAGTGGATGTCCTTGAATGAGTAAAATATGCACCAACATGCTCACACAATAAGATGGCAAATGAAATATGTGGCAAAGCGTGCACAACCAATTCTAGCATCTATCAAACAATTGGCGATGACTAGGTCATCTATATATGAGTATATTGACTTAGGAGTCAAATGAAAACATTTGATCATAGGTCATACTCATCGTTTAAGCTCAAGTGGGGTTACCACTTTTACATAATGCATTGATGTGTTCACACCATTAGAGTTGCTTTGACTCAATGCTTAGAGTTAAGCTCCCCCTAGATGTGAGATCCCCTTTTAGAGGGATGAACTAACCTTGGGTTTTGTCGATGATGACTTCATGTAGGTATTGAAGATGTGGATGCACAATGTTGATGTAGATCATTTGGAGCAATCCTTTGGAGTGAGTTGCACTTTTAACTTACCTACATGGGTTAGTCCCACAAGGAACAAACAAGAATATCCATGGACATAGAGTGATGCACACACAAGATGATGTCCATGAAATCATTAGGTTACCTTGTCCCTTGACTTACCAACATGAGGGTTTGTGACTCCTTGAACTAGTGCAAGATGTGGAAATTGATTGCACTTGTTCTTTCCATAATGATATGAGTGAAGAATGTTGGCAAAGTCACCCTCAAGAACTCTCTAGTTATTCTTCTTTGGGTTCCACATCATCTTGATGGGAATCCTTGGAGTTGTAGTTGTACTTGATGAAGTAGAACTTGACGTAGTCTTGGGAACCCACTTGAATGAGGCCTTAGGTGCTTCTTGAAATGCATCAATCTCTTCTTGAAGCTTGTCCTTGCCTTTGTTCTTGTGGTCTTGTGGTGGAAGATCATCTTGTGCTTGTGTTCCCTTGAAGGAAGTAGGATCATACTTCTCTTGTTGAGGAACAAACTTCGTCTTGGGGTATTGATCTTCTTCCCACTCAACTCCATTGGCATTGAACTTTCTTTCAAAACCAATACCTTGATTCTTCCGGTGCCTTCCTTGCTTGCGTACAATTTCCTCGAATTGCTTACTCCCGACAAGGCTCTTGTAAACACCTTTCTCTATAATTCCCTTCAATAAGCTATTTTCTTGCTCAAGTGTAACTTGGCTAAGAGAATCATTAGTGGAATCAAGAGAACTACTAGAAGCAACAATATTGGATTTGACATTATTATTGTTACTACTAGAGGAAGGATCTTTCTTGTACTTGTTACTAGACTTGACTTGAGGCATGTAAGTAGATAAGAGTAAACGCTTGGCAATGTAAGAAGAACTTTTATTACGGAGATCATCATTGATTGCCTTTAAGAACTCATGCTCTTGCTCAAGATTGAGCTTTTCAAAGCGTAACTTCTCACGAGCCCTTAAAAGTTCTCGATGATCTTCGAAGATAGTTTCATGAGCTAACTTAAGAGTGTTTAGTTCTTTAGTTAGAAGCTCAATCTTCTCCTTATCATTATCATTCGTTTTATCTTGATTAGCATGATTAATTGACGTTTCATCATAGTATCCATCACTAGAGTTGTCAACAAGTAAATCATCATCCACAAGCAAGTCATCTTCATCACTATCGAAATCAACATACTCAGGATGTATTACCTTTGGACCTTTGGCCATGAAGCATCTTCCAATTCCTTCATTTGGTGAATCAAATATGTTGTAGGGGTTGGTTGACACAAGTGCTAGACCGGCAACACCTTCATCTTGAGTATATTCGGAGTCGGAGTGATAGCTTCTCTTGGAGTGATTGTCGGAGTCAGAGCCGGATCCCATTCACCAACATGAGCTTGATGTCTTCATTTTGTGTAGCTCCTTGATGACTTGTCCTTCCTTTCCGAATCCTTGCTTCTCCGTGAGGGTCTTCGTTCATAACGATCATCTCTACTCCTCCTCTCTCTCGATGGTGATTCTTCTCTTTTTCTTATTCTTCTTGGAGAATCTTCTCTTCTTTTGTAGGGTGCCGTACACTCATTGGAATAGTGTCCGGGTCTCCCACAATTGTAGCAATTTCGCTCTCGGCTAGAAGATCTTTTGTCATTGTAAGACCTTGACTTGGAGCTTCTTTCTTTGCTTCTACTCTTGTAGAATTTGTTGAAGTTCTTCACCATTAAGCTCAATTCTTCATCGAAGGTTTGTTTCTCACTTGATGATGTGGGGGCTTCACTTGAGGCTTTGTAAGCACCACTTGACTTGTTGTGAAGTTCCTCCTTATCCTTGAGTGACATCTCATGAGCAACAATTCTTCCAATGACTTCCGTTGGCTTGAGATCTTTGTAGTTTGGCATCATTTGGATCAATGTGCACACGGTATCATACTTTCCATCCAATTCTGTTAGGATCTTCTTGATGATGAATCTGTTGGTCATCTCTTCACTCCCTAAGCCGGCAATCTCATTTGTGATAAGTGCAAGCCTAGAGTACATTTCAGCGACACCTTCACCATCCTTCATTTTGAACTTGTCAAGCTGACTTTGGAGCACATCCAACTTGGATTCTTTGACGGAGTCGGTACCTTCATGCATATTAATCAAAGTATCCCAAATTTCCTTTGCATTCTCAAGACGGCTGATTTTGTTGAATTCTTCGGGGCACAATCCGTTGAAGATGACATCACAAGCTTGAGCATTGTATTGCAGCATCTTCAATTCTTCCGCATTAGCTTCACGGTTCGTCTCTCTCCCATCAAAGAATTCACCTTGCAAGCCAATACAAATAATTTCCCAAACGGCGGGGTTATGTCCGAGAATATGCATTTTGATCTTATGCTTCCAACTAGCAAAATTTGTACCATCAAAGTAAGGACCTCTACGGTGATAATTTCTCTCACTAGACGCCATACTCTCCTAGGTTGTGAAACCAAGGCTATGACCACCAAAAGCTATGGAAATCAAAGCAAATGGAGACCAAAGCTCTGATACCACTTGTAGGACCTTGAAGTATGTCTAGGGGGGGTTGATTAGACTCCTTGACCAATTAAAAACTTAACCTTTTCCCAATTTTAGAGTTTGGCAGATTTTAGCTATCTTAGGACAAGTCAAGCAATCATCACACAATTAAAGCAAGCATGCAAAGAGTGTATAGGCAGCGAAAATTAAAGCATGCAACTTGCAAGAAAGTAAAGGGAAGGGTTTGGAGGATTCAAACACAATTGGAGACACGGATGTTTTTGGCGTGGTTCCGATAGGTGGTGCTATCGTACATCCACGTTGATGGAGACTTCAACCCACGAAGGGTAACGGTTGCGCGAGTCCACGGAGGGCTCCACCCACGAAGGGTCCATGAAGAAGCAACCTTGTCTATCCCACCATGGCCATCGCCCACGAAGGACTTGCCTCACTAGCGGTAGATCTTCATGAAGTAGGCGATCTCCTTGCCCTTACAAACTCCTTGGTTCAACTCCACAATCTTGTCGGAGGCTCCCAAGTGACACCTAGCCAATCTAGGAGGCACCACTCTCCAATAAGTAACAAATGGTGCGTTGATGATGAACTCCTTGCTCTTGTGCTTCAAATGATAGTCTCCCCAACACTCAACTCTCTCTCATAGGAGGATCTGGTGAAAAGAAGATTTGAGTGGAAAGCAACTTGGGGAAGGCTAGAGATCAAGATTCATATGGTAGGAATGGAATATCTTGGCCTTAACACATGAGTAGGTGGTTCTCTCTCATAAATGGTAAGTTGGAAGTGTAGGTTTATTCTGATTGCTCTCTCCACGAATGAAGAGGAGGTGGAGGGGGTTAGGGCATAACGTAATCTCGGTAAGACCGATTACACAAACTCGGTGAGACCGATTTTGGTAATATGCTTTTCAGAGAGTTGGTCAGGTAAACTCGGTGGGACCGATTTGCTCTTTTCGGTGAGACCAAAATGTTACAAGAGGGAAATAGAGAGTTTACATTGCAATCTCGGTGGGATCGATCGCTCACTTCGGTTAGACCGAAATGTTACGAAGGGAAACAGAGAGATTACAATCCCATCTCGGTGAGACCGAGATCCCTATCGGTAGGACCGATTTTCCTAGGGTTTGTGGCAGTGGCTATGACATTCAAACTCGGTGGCGCTAGATAGGAAGAATCGGTGTGACCGATTTTGGCTTTAGGTTTAGGTCATTTGTGGATGTGAGAAAGTAGCTGAGGGTTTTGGAGCATATCACTAAGCACATGAAGCAAGAGGCTCATTAAGCAACACCTCATCCCTCCTTGATAGTATTGGCTTTTCCTATAGACTCAATGTGATCTTGGATCACTAAAATGTAAAATGAAGAGTCTTGAGCTTTTAGTTGAGCCAATCCTTTGTCATTAGTGTTTTGAGGGATCCACTTTCATCATCCATGCCATGCCATTCACTGAGCTTTCCTGAAATAATAGTCTTGGAATAGCATTAGCTCAATGAGCTATATGTTGTTATGAATTACCAAAACCACCTAGGGATAGTTGCACTTTCAGAGAGTCGTCGTCGCCTTGTCTCCTTGAGAAAGACACAAACTCTAACCAAACTCAAAACTCTCACTAAAAATGGAGCATGATCCCTCCCCCCGGCAAAGGCTGAGGTCCATCACGCCTCCATGGCCCTAAACCCGCTCGAGGGGGCAGAGCGGCGGTGGTGCCGACGGAGTAAGAGCATCTACAACTGGACTTGGCAAATCCGCCCCCTATACGTTCGCGGGACCCTCATATCTTGTGCCCTGCATCCACATATCTCAAATCCATGCACGTCCATCATACACGCCAATGTCACGCGTAAATAACAAATGCTGTTACCGAAAATACATAGCTCTTACATAAAATTTATTTTAAGTGCACAACTCAAACATTAGCTCTTTGGTTTCCAATGTGGGTCCAGATATGCTCTACAAAATCATTGAGTAGTTGCACGTGCACGTGATGATCTTGAATATTTTGATACATCTGTAGAAAGTTCATAAGCTGAGCTGCATCTTAAACTGCAAAAAAATACACTTCTGTGATGATACGTGTTTGTCACAGTAGGTCGCGTTTTTTGTCATGCATGTACATCCATGACGATTTTATGACAGAATCGAGATAGTCATACCTGTGCTGTCGTAGAAGTGTTCCATGACATTACCAAAATTATCATCCCGAAAGTGTCCACTTCCATGATGATAAATCGCACGTCACGGAAGTGCTTTCGTCAAGGGTGGCCGACACGTGGCATCCACCGTAATGGAACACCGTTAAGCTATCGGGTCTGGTTTTGGATCTGATAACCCGTTAACAGCCCAGACCAATGGGGATTTTCCACGTGTAAAATCATCATTGGCCGGAGGAAACACGTGTTGCCTCACCGTTGGGACGGATGTCATCCACTCATTGGACAGGATGTGCCTATGATAGGTCGACACGTGGCACGGCCCGACAGTGGCCCATTCTGGTGAAAATGCCGGCCCAGAAAAAATTAGCAGGCCGGCCCATATAAGGCCTACTTGTGTCAGGTCCATTTAAGCCCATGGCCCATACGAGATGTGCCAATTCGGCCCGTCAATGCCCCGTTAAAGATTTAACACCATTGCAGCCCATCGTCAGTTTGAGTCCGTTAACAGCCCACTATATATTTGGGCTCAATATCGACCCGATGAGATTTCAGCCTGTTAACGACCCATTCAATGGATGGGCCAATTTTCACTATGTACATCTTTCGGCCTTTTAGCGACCCATTTAATGTTGGGCTAATTTCTATCCCGGTGTGTCTTTCAGCCTGCTGACGGCCAATAAATCAGTTGGGACATCGACGAGAAGGT
The DNA here is from genome assembly GCF_002162155.2 of Triticum dicoccoides. Taxonomy (NCBI): domain Eukaryota; kingdom Viridiplantae; phylum Streptophyta; class Magnoliopsida; order Poales; family Poaceae; genus Triticum; species Triticum dicoccoides. The sequence goes on along the minus strand of NC_041391.1, from coordinate 293,294,820 downwards.
TTGGCACCTCGATGTCGGCTCTTCGCCACCTGGAGCTGTAGGTGGTTCCAAGGGTTGGGCTGTTCACCCGTTAATGCGGTACGTGAGCTGGGTTCAGAACGTGGTTTTGTAGTCGGACCTGAGTTTCGGCCTTTTAGCGACCCATTTAAGTGTTGGGCCAATTTCCGGCCCGGTGTGTCTTTCAGCCTGTTGACGGCCCATATATCAGTTGAGCCATTTGTAGTCGGACCTGAGTTTTGGCCTTTTAGCGACCCATTTAAGTGTTGGGCTAATTCCCGGCCCTGTGTGCCTTTCAGCCTGTTAACGGATCATAAATGAGTTGGGCCATTTGTAGTCGGACCTGAGTTTTGGCCTTTTAATGGATCATGCCCTTCATGGTCCAACCCCAGCCCGGTTTCTCTTTTGGCCTGCTAAAGGCCCACAACACAGTTGGGCCATTTACAATACGACCTAACTTTCGGCCTCTTAGTGGCCCATGCTCTTCATGGTCTAGTACAAGCCCGCTGTCTCTTTCGGCCTGCTAAAGGCCCACAATATAGTTGGGCCATATGTAACGCGAACTTAGTAACGGCCTGTCAACGGCCCGTGAAATCAATTGGGCCCACATGTTTCCCGCTTTGATGTCGGCCTGTTAACGACCCAGGAGTTAAGAGGGCTGACCATTAACTTTCGGCCTGGTAACGACCCATTAACTTAATGGGCCCACTAAAGTTCGTACATGTCTTTAGGCCAAATTAGATAATTTGAGCCTATTACGATGAGCAATTATGCATAGGACCAAAACCGATCAAGCAAAGGTACAGCATACAGGGAAAAACGTTGCACATCCAACATATATTACAGGAAATTACATCCACTGGGCAATCAAAGATTGATGCCAATGTAAATAAATGAACAGAACCTAACGATCTACAACGTCACAATCTGCAACCTCAGCACGGATGACGCCCATAAGCATGTGGGCAAGTTCTTGCTGCTTTGCTACACTGTCTCTGAAAACATTGATCAGTTGTTGTGTCGCACAACTCTGCACCTCTAATTCCTCCACCATTTCCATCATTGCTTCAGCCATTAATTGGTTCACAAACATACATTTTTTCCATTGCATTCGAGACAGAGGATACTAACAGATTCAGATGGCGATTTTGGCAGGCTTGTATTATTGATAGTGGAGAGTGTCTCGACCACTACATCATAACATAAATTAGGAGGGGAACCAAACAGATTAATCATGAGTTATTGCCATATTACCTGGCCTAGATTTATTGGAAAGAAATAATGGAGTTACCTTGCTGTTTTTAGAGTTTGTCTTCTTATCTTCAGCAGCCTGCACCAAATTAACACACTAGCATTGCTATCATTGGCCAAGTCAGATAATAGGAAAGCAACATTGGCACAACGAACGTTTGGGCAACTAGCCAACACCAAATTAACACAATATGGCACAACTATCATCAACCAGGTAAGGTAATATGAAAGCAACTTTGACACAATGAATGAATGGGCAACCAGAGCAGCACTACAATTCAGTAATGTGCATGATATGAGATAGTACACTCATGCAGCTCAATATGCAAAACTACCAGGCAATTTTCTTTACAAAAATCAACATTGGCGCCTTTAACATTTTGCTACAACTAATTTTAGATCAGATAAAGGTTGGATTTTCATACCGATTAACAAAATACATGCTGATGTAAAAATATAGTGATATACAACAGGTACTTACATCAGCATTGGAGCACAGAGAATTCCGGCAAGATATTTTCCTCGAATACAATCCCAATGAAGGAAGTCTTCTATCATTTAACCTTATTTTCTAAAAGAGAGATGGGTAAGAAACATGTAGAAAATATGATCAGAATGCTATAAAATTTCATGATGCAAGGATACGCACACGCTTCTTAGAATGGAGTTGACATTGTTTTGCTGGACAGGAACGGACTAGTTCTTTGGCCACTAGAATCTGCTTATTATCAGTGGGAGTTCGGTTTCTCTGTGCTGGAGCAGTATCTATGAAAAATGGAGTTGGTTTATTATCTCCTGGCATTTGGATCTTTTGCAAAGACCTGGTTTGTAACCCTTCAGATTCTAACATAGCCGTCTTCCCCTTGCATGCCTTGTATAGAAGAATGGTGCTTCAATTATAAAACATGCTACATCAGAGATGGAATAGGTACTGAAGAATAGAAAGGCATGACATATTGACATGTATTCCCTCCATCCGGAAATAAATGGATGGGTCTAGGCGTATTTCAGTTTTAGATACATCCAGTTTTATCCATTTCTGCGACATGTAATCCGGATGGAGGGAGCATGATGTAAGAGCTAGGGATACGACAGGACAACACAGTAAAAAAACACTGAAAACCCACTACAGAACTGAAGTATTCAAACCCACTGATATGAGATAGTGCACTCATGCAGCTCAGGATGCAAAACTACCAGGCAGTCTTCCTTACAAAAATCAACATTGTGGCCTTTAATCATATATTTTGCTACAACTAAATTTAGATCAGATAAAGGTTGGATTCACGCCGATTAACAAAATACATGCTGATGTAAAAATATAGTGATATACAATAGGTACTTACATCTGCATTGGAGCACAGAGAATTCCTGCAAGAATCTTTCCTCATAGATGATACCAGTGCAGAAATTCTTCTATTTGTTAAGCTTATTTTCTAAAAGAGAGATGGGTAAGAAACATGTGGAAAATATGATCAGCATGCTATAAAATTTCATGATGCAAGGATACGCACACGCTTCTTAGAATGGAGTTGACATATTTTTGCTGGACTGGAGCGGACTAGTTCTTTGGCCACTAGAATCTGCTTATTATCAGTAGGCGTTGGGTTTCTCTGTGCTGGAGCAGTATATATAAAAACTGGAGTTGGTTTATTATCTCCTGACATTTGGATCTTTTGCAAAGACCTGGTTTGTAACCCTTCAGATTCTAACATAGTCGTCTTCCCCTTGCATGCCTTGTATAGAAGAATGGTGCTTCAATTATAAAACATGCTACATCAAAGAGATAGAATAGGTATTGAAGAATAGAAAGGCATGACATATTGACATGTATTCCCTCCACCCGGAAAAAAATGGATGGGTCTAGGTATATTTCAGTTCTAGATACATCCTTTTTTATCCATTTTGGCAACATGTAATCCGGACGGAGGGAGTATGGTGTAAGAGCTAGGGATATGACAGGACAACATAGTAAAAAATCACTAGTTGAATGTAAAACTGTATGCTAGCAGAATACGTATAGAAAAAACTAAGGCAACATACACATGTAAACTAAGATGGCATTGCAACAGAGCACTACAACATCACTTCAATGTAAAAAAACAGGGTATGGTAGACAGATGAAGTACATACTGATGAATAATAATGCATAAGATATTCAGAAGCATGATGTCCAAATTTAGCAGATGGCATTGCGGTAGAGTAGAATGACAGTACTTGAATTTGAAATCATGTTATCATGAATGGAATAGGTACTGAAAAAAAGGAAGGCATGACATATTTACATGTATGATCAGCATGCTAAGCACATGGCATTGCAACAGAGTAGATACACTCCAGGACATTATATGCATGTTGTACCCATATCACGCGCCAAGTTAGAGCAAGGACCTTGTGGGGTGAAGAGGATTCAACAGCTTTCTGCAAGTCTTCTGAAGAACAGCCTTTACATGTTCCATCATATTGGGTATCATTGACATCACGTTTATTGGCCTTTACATTGCTCCGTGAGGTTCTTGTGGATATATCAGTGTGTGCAATTATATTTGACATGCATGGACGACAACTAGTAGTTAGATTTATGTAATGAGTGCCTGTAGGAGACGGCATAAATAGTATGAGTGGGGTTAACTAGCAGCAACAGGTCTCAAAAACTAAAGGGAGAACACAGATGAAAGCTACAAAATATGTATCGTTTGTACTCGAGATTAACTAGATGGCACACAAAAGTATTAAAGAACAACATAGGTAATACTAGAAGTGGTATAATACTATAATCACCAGCGTGTGGGATAGCATTGGCTGATGGATGATAACTATAGAACAGCGTTACCTAAAGAACAAGTATCTTAGCTGAACTATGGAACAACGTTAACTCCTGAACAAGACTCATAAGAGATCAGCATGAATATACAGTGAAATGTGATAATCTATTTTCCATGCTTAGATGAATAACAAAGCCATAAATGTTGCACACAAGTAAGTTGAGGGTACAATCTATCTGACCGCCATCCATAGGAGTGAGCATCATGTGCTGACTTGTCAATGGCCCTACAGTTGTTGTGGCTGTCCATGTCGGGCACGCGCATTCGATGAAGGGAACTGTTGAGTGGGGACTATAGCTCCCTTCTGGTGTATACTTCCCTTGTTGGAGCAGCTGCGGTGAGTCTGAAGACAATGTGGCTGAAGATGCAGATAATGCATAATGTTAAGAACGACACATCTCTTTGATCTAAAGAAATACACTAAGAGATCAACAACAAGGTACGAGAGTGGTCACACGTCTGTTGACTGAAGACTAAATTGGGGTCACACGATTTTATTTTATTTTGGTACTGTCCGATCTACGCCGGATGGCTTGATGGCCGTCTTGTGCCTCCCAGCTGACACTGTTAGGAATCTTCCCCGAAGGCCCAGCGACCGACGACAGAGTAGCCTGCCTACGCCGTCCGTGGCCCCGGCCAAAACCCCGCTCCCCGCCCCACCGCACTACCGTGGTTGCGCCGCCCCCGGGCCAATCCACAAAGACTCACCGTCATCCAGATCCGACGGCGGCAGTACCTTCAACCCACGCAACTCTAAGATAGCCATCTAAGCGCTGCTTCCGCGGCGAACTTGTGGCCCCGCACCCTTACGTTAGACACCAGCCAACCGGTAGCCTAGCAGCTCCATCGCCTCGAGGGGTGCTGCTTCCCATTCAGAATCGATTGGCCCAAAATAAAAATTTAGACAACGGACACCTAAATAAAGTGATTTGAGATGAGGGTGCAACCTATCTAGCAGCATGGTTAAGTAGGCAGGTCCAGCTGCCGAGTCGGTGAGGCCGGCGCAGTTGCGGTGGCGACCGGCAGGAGGGAAACAGCGATGTCGCGACGGTCGACGGCTATGGGGAAGCAGCGTCGGGACTCTAGACGGATCCGAAGTTGGAGCCGCTCCGGCGCCGTGAAGAACAACATGGGTGAAGTGGCTCCGGTATGGTTCACGCGACCGTCGTCGAGGCAACTCCAGCAGCACGGAGTAAGAGGCACATGGCCCAGCGCACGACGGCAAATGGACAACGTCTCCGGAATTAGGGAGGAGGGCGGTGGTGAAATTGGTGCAGTGGGGGGCACCATGGAGGAGGGGCTGAGGTTTCGCGGCTCGAGAGAAGGGAGCTTCCGG